>NC_083361.1:190000-202500 GCF_030254825.1 Meriones unguiculatus
CCAACCCGACCAAGCACCCCCGGCCGCGGCCAGCCGGAGAAACGACGTGCGTGCGGGCGTGACGCTCACGCAACTCGACCTCCGTCGAGCAACGGGGGGAAGACACGCACGCGGGGGGTCTGCGTTATGGCCCGCCTCCCGGGACACGCCGAGGGCACACGGCACGCAACGACGCGGTGGACGCTCACCCGACGAGGGGCCCCCCCTCTCGGAAACGGGCACCCCAAGGAGCCTCTCACCGGCCTTTGGGTCATTACACTCGACCCCCCCTCCTCCTTCTCCTCTACCGTGTCTCCCGCACCAGCGGAGCGGGCACGGACCCACAAGAGGGACGGCAAACAACGGGAACAAGCCACGCACGCCGCAAGCAAGCAAAGCCGAGCACAGGAGGCGCCAGAGGGAACGGGAAACGCCACCGCCGCTCAGAAGCGGGCACCTCGAAGTCCTGGGACGCTCCAGGGGCACCGCGAGGATCGCAAAGAACGAGGCGCGCGCACACCGACCGGGAGCGGCACGCGACGCCGCAGATGAGCCACCCTCCCCCGGCCCGGGGAAGGGGGCTCAAGGGGCCACACGGGCAAAACGAACCCACACGGAGCCCCACGCACTGCAGCAACGAGTGCGCGGGCACGGGGCTCAGGCCGGGCAACCGCACCCTTGCCTTCCACACACCACCACGGGCGGGTGGGGAGGAGAGACGAAGGGCCCGCTGGCAGAACGAGAGGAGCGGGCGCCATTCACAATGAATGGCCATTCGCCATGAATGTCCGTCCCTCGCCTGGCGCGGCTTAGGCCCCGGCCCGAAGACGGCACGAGAGAACCACATCGATCAACCAGGAACGAGAGAGGGGTTGGAAACAAAGCGAAGCCGCCTTCGGGAAGGCAACGACCGAGGATCACACACGGGCAAAGCCAACAAGCGAGCGTACGTACGGGGGAAGAGCACACCAGAGGTGGCCGGGGAAGCTGCCACCAAAAAAAAAAAAAAAAAAAAAAAGTGCACTCGGGAGGCACAGTGGCAGAGGAGACCGGGCCACAAACCAGCAGCACAGCCCACAGAGACTCGGGAACCCAGCGGGCAGATTTGGCAGAGGAAGAAAAAAAAAAAAAAAAAAAAAAAAATTAAAAAAAAAAAAAAAAAAGTGCACTCGTGAGGCACAGTGGCAGTGGGGAACGGGCCACCAATCGACATAGCCCACAAGAGATTCGGGAACTCTGCAGGGAGAGAAAAAAAAAAAAAAAAAAAAAAAAAAAAAAGCACCGAGGGGGGCCACACAAAAGCCATCAGTCCCCCCCTGGCCCACAGGCCCAGCCACTCCAAACGGTAAAGGGCGACGACAACCACGACAGCGGGAAAAGCCTGACACGCAAACACAGCAAACGGCAGCCAGTGACGAGTCGCCCAGGCGGCCTCAGGAAACTGCAATGCCCCAGAGAGCAAGAGACAAAACAACCCAGCAGCCTTGGGGGAAGACAGCAACCCGAGAAGGCCATCGTCCTTTACAAGAGTATGACCAAAGGACAGCGTGTCAGCATATATCTCCAGGTACAAGATGGACAGATCACAAAGACATAAGTCATGAGCCAAAGAGACGGGGAGTAAGTCACGAACCAAAGGGAATTCCTGGAGGTCATGCCCGTTGAAATGTCCCCAAAATGTCCCCATAAACAAGAGAACCGGACCTCAAAGGAACAACTGGTCGACCTCATAAACTTGAGAGCGAGAGGAACATGACTGAAAGACAAGCACCCAGCAAGGGACCTACAGGACGCCGGGAACGCAGCGCTCGTAGAGTAAAGGAGGCGGGGGGGGGGGGGGGGGAGGGGCTCCGAGGCTCCGCGGATTCGGAGTCGGGACGGGGACAGTCGTCCAGTTAGGCCGGAGACACAGCATCCTCTCGGGCACGGGGTCCAGAGTCCCTCCGCTGGGGACGGAGGACTCTTGGAGAGAAGGCGGAAGGGGGGGGGGGGGACTCCGAGGCTCCGCGGAGTCAAGAGTCGGGTCGGGGACAGTCGTCCAGTTAGGCCGGAGACACAGCATCCTCTCGGGCACGGGGTCCAGAGTCCCTCCGCTGGGGACGGAGGACTCTTGGAGAGAAGGCGGAAGGGGGGGGGGGGGACTCCGAGGCTCCGCGGAGTCAAGAGTCGGGTCGGGGACAGTCGTCCAGTTAGGCCGGAGACACAGCATCCTCTCGGGCACGGGGTCCAGAGTCCCTCCGCTGGGGACGGAGGACTCTTGGAGAGAAGGCGGAAGGGGGGGGGGGGACTCCGAGGCTCCGCGGAGTCAGAGTCGGGCCGGGGACAGTCGTCCAGTTAGGCCGGAGACACAGCATCCTCTCGCTCCTGGGATCCAGAGGCCGGCCGCCAGGCTCTCCAATTCAAAAACGAGCCTGGGTCGCCCCGGAGGCGACAGCTATAAGCCTTCTGGTCGACCTGCCTAAGCCTCCCTCCCCACATACTCGCTTTGGGACACCACTGTCACCTGTCACCTCCGCCAGTACTCTCCGGGTCCAACACTGTATACTCAGAGCGTTCTGAAACACGACACAACCCCCGGGACGCAGCCGCCTGCTCGCCGGGGCTCTCGTCACCCTGTCTGGCTCGTAGCAGGCAATCTGCTGTCCTTGTCATCCACCGGGAACCGGGCGCGTTACAGAAAATTGTCACCGCTAGGTGTCACCCGACCACCATCTCGATCGTCCAAGGCAGCAGCAACACACTCACAGATCGCTCACTAGCCGCACAGCCAGCACTCCGGGGCTCCGGTGGGGTCCTGCCTAGCTCTGGCGGACACGCAAGCACAGCAGAAGCACAGCAGAGCAGCTGTACCCACCACCAGAGTGACACAAACGGTGGCCGTTGTCCCGCCCGAACAAAGCAAACGCGGGCTGTTCTCCTCGGGCGGATCCCTCAGGCAGCCAAAACGAAAGTAGGACGGGAAGCTGTGCAAACAAGGCGAAATCTTACGCTCGGTCTCTAAGTGGGGGGGGGGGGGGGGGGGGGGGGGAGGGGTTTCCAGTAAAAGCGGCAAGTCTGTGACTGGCACAATTAGGGGAAGGTGACATCCCACCTCGATGTGGGGGAGGTAAGAAGAGGCGGCCTCAGTTCCATGCCAGTTAGGCCTCCTTTTACAAAACAAACACACCAAACCAAACCGCCTCGCCGCCGCTTGTGGCCGCCACCACCGCCACAAGCTTCCCCCCCCCCCCCCCACCTCCGTTGTTCATTCTCGGACTAAATACACAGTTAGAGCTGATTAAAATAGTAGTGGAGTAATTAAAATTTCCGTTTTTGTTTTTTTGTTTTGTTTTGTTTTATCTCCAGGACTTCGCTTTATATTTTGCTTGGTTTTACACGTTCGCACGTTTGTCAGGGGAAAAAAAAAAATTAATAAAGAAAAAATAAAAAGTAACTACTTCAGAGGAAGGTCTCTTTTTGTCCAGGATGACTATTACTTGCGATGTTGCCGGAGATGTTCTTCGGATCCTTCTCTTTCCAGCTCCCGGGTGCTGGGATCACAGGCATGGCCAGCACCCCCACGTTTGTTTATGTGGTACCGAAAGGATGGTGCCCAGGGGCCTTTGAAGCACCCTAGGCCAGGGCTTCCCTTTCCCCTCATGTGTCCAGATCGCTGAGGCTTGCTGGCTACCAGATAAAATTAAACCAAATCTAATGTGATTCCAATCACGTAACAATGTGACTAAGCAGGCCCCGTTAAGATTAAACCGGATTATCGGGCTCAAGTCTCCCAAGTCCCGGGTAGAGTTGAACTACCCTGAGCGGGGAACCACGTAATCTCCTGTTTCACGATTGTCCACGAAGACGGCAGCCGTCACGGATCCTGACCTCCGCCACTATGGCGGCAGCCATGTGCCATACTCTCCAAGGCCCATTTTCGTTCTAGGTTGACTAGCCTGCCCACCCACGGGACCAGGATCTGGACCGAATATGCGCGTGCGTGCAACTCCTAATCTACACAGTACCCTTAGTGCAAGAAAAGAAAAACAACTCCCTGTCTTTAAAAAGAATAAAAGAAAAACAGGAAAGGGGGAAAAAAAAAAAAGACGAAAGGCCCAGCCCGGTCTCCAGTGTGAGTTCACCAGGACTACACAGAGAAGGCCTTGACTGCACAGAAAACACACACACCACACAAAAACAAACAAACAAACCAACAAAACTGAATTCCAGCACTTGGGAGGCAGAGCGGGAACTAGGCCATAGGTCACCGATTCCAAAACTAAGACTATGGAGTCCTCCCCCGCCCAAGGATTCGCCTGGAGAAAGCCCAGTAATATTTAACCATCACCCCTAGCAACGGCTACTCAGCGAATAACCTGGGACTTAACCCAGGTGTTCTTTACAAGAGGATGAGTAAAACAATTACGGTTTTGCCTGGGCGCCCCCCCCCCCCCCCACAAACATTTTCCCCGGGACACCCGATGATGCCTAAGTAAGTACCAATCAATCCTAAAATTTTCCCACACCTTGCTGTAATACTAAACAGAAACCCTCCTCCCCTTGAGCTCGGGGCTCTACTCTCAACTGCTGCATCGGTGAGTGTGAGGGGCGCCCCCCCCCCAGCTCCAGCTGGTCATTAAAAAGACCCTACTTCGCCTGCGTCGTCGGAATCGGCTCCTCGGTGGTCTTTGGGGTGGGTCGTCGAGACAATACGAGATGTGACCTCGACCAGTCTGTTGCCTCTAGTAAGCTGGAGGGCATATCAGAAAAGAAAATTCCTAAAAACAATCATTCTTACAGTCTCCATTTAAGGAGACTATGTTTCTCCTTTATCTTTCTATTTTTTTTAATAATTTATTTAATTTTTATTTTATGTGCATTAGGGTGAGGGTGTCAGATGCCGTGGAACTGGCATTACAGACAGTTGTGAGCTGCCATGTGGGTGCTGGGAATTGAACCTGGATCCTGTGGAAGAGCAGGCAGTGCTCTTAACCACTGGGCCATCGCTCCAGCCCCCTGCTTTATCTTTCATTAACATATATATATATATACATATGTGTGTGTGTGTGTGTGTGTGTGTGTGTGTGTGTGTGTGTAAAACAAGTCTTGCTTTGCTCCAGTCACGCCTTGTTAATACTACTACAGAAGACCAAAATAATACATAATTTCTTCCTGTTCATATATATAAGCACTAAATAGCAAACTGAAACACTCAGACCATGGAATTAAGTAGGCTAATTGAAAATCTTCACCTTCCCCTCATTCCTCCAAGTCCAGTCAGTCCCCCAGTCTCATCCCTAGCTCTGTATCTGACGTTCTGCTGTGGCCTTTCTAGTCTCTCTCTCTCTCTCTCTCTCTCTCTCTCTCTCTCTCTCTCTCTGCCTCATTTTACCTGGTTTTTACACCCAGTTTTCTACCAGAAGACACACAACCTCTACATGCTCCTAAAAGCCAGAGAGAAAACAGAAAACAAAGATCAAACGACAAAGATAAAACCAGATATCAGCTATCAGCACCACCTAGAATTACAGTCTTCCCAATCCTAGATGCCTACACCACCAATGCCAGCCAGGGCAATATGTCTCCGCTAGAGCCCGTCAACAGCGAAGCACAAGAAGAAAGACCTTCCTTAAGATAGCCTTTACAAATATGATAGAGGTCCTTCCTAAAAGAGAACATTAAGAGAGCCTTTCAAGAAATCTGTGAAACCACAGACTGTGGAGGGAAATGAATCAAACACCTGAAAAATAAAACAGAGTAGATAAAGAGAACCTAAACCGAGGGAATTTCCGAAAGTGGGAAAACAAAACAAAAGGGTAGGGGACTCAAATAGAAACTTCAGAGGCAAACCTGGCTAACAGATTACAACAGATGGAATTAGAGAATCTCAGGCATTGAAGGTATATCATAGAAAGAATAGATACATTGCTCAAAGAAAATGTTAAAGAAGAAAGAAAGAAAGAAAGAAAGAAAGAAAGAAAGAAAGAAAGAAAGAAACAAGGAAACAAATAGAAAATCCAGTTATGAAACAGCCAATAAATCAAGGATATTGAAAAAATACAAAGAATATTTTCAAAAACAGATAAATTATAGAAGAGAATGTCCTTAACCTACCGAAGAGGCTTTTCAAAGCAAAAGAAGCACACAGAATACCAAATAGACTAGACCAGAAAAGAAAATTCCCTTGGCGTTGTACTAGCCAAAACAGTAAACCTACAGAAGCCAAGAAAGCCTATTAAAAGCTGCAAGGGGAAAAGACGGATCAACCTATAAAGGGTAGACCTAGCGGAACTGCAAAAGCTCTAAAGGCCATAAGAGCCTGGACAAACTCTAAGCTATCATCACAGATGCATGCGGGGCCGGAGAGATGGCTCAGCTCTTCCAAAGGTCATGAGTTCAACTCCCAGCGAACGACCACATGGTGGCTCACAACCACCTATCAGGTGAACCGATTCCCTCTTCTGGCAGATGTAAATGCAGATACAACACTCGTATACATAAAATAAATCAATCTTTTAAAAATTAAAAAAAAAAAAAAAGGTGTCACGGGTGCTAGCAGCCTAGAGTACTAAACTCGATGAGACTCGCAATCGCTAGAGATGGAGAAGATGAAGTGGTCCACGCACACGATCGCTTAAACGCAGAAAGACGACTCGACGAAAAGGAAAGGGAAAAACTTTTGGGTTTAACGTTTCATCTTTCAGGGCCTGGAGAGATGGCTCCTGGAGAGGGAAAAACTTTTGGGTTAACGTTTCATCTTTCAGGGCCTGGAGAGATGGCTCCTGGAGAGCGCTGTCGGCTCCTCCGAACGGACCCCGGTTCAATTCCCAGGACCCACATGGCAGCTCACAAGTGCCTATAACGCCAGTTCCAAGGGATCTGGCACCCTCACACTAACGCACATAAAATACGAATTAAATCAATTAAAAAAGAAAAGAACAAAACAAAACACACAGCCATGCATGTATCAAGGAAACCCTGTGTGAAGAGGAAAAGAAACCCCCCCACCAAAAAAAAAAAAAAAAAAAAAAAAAAAAAACAGAAACAAACCCAAACCCCCAAAAAAATCCAGAGCTTCTTTGTTTTTAGTTTTTTTATTATCTTATTGTCCGTTCAATTTAATGTTAAATTATAGTTCTCTGACTCTCTGTCTCTCTCTCTCTTTGTCTGTCTGTCTCTGTGTCTCTCACAGACACACATACACAGAGAAACAGATAGAGAGAAACAGAGAGAGACAGAGAGATTGAGATTGAGAGAGAGAGAGAGAGAGAGAGAGAGAGAGAGAGAGAGGACACGAACACTTTCCAAACATCTGTTTAATAAATATTCACGCATCGATAACCTCGTTAGCTTCCGGAGAGTCGTGAGAACATCTCTTGTTGAAAGCACCGTGAACGCTAAAGAATATGTCCTTTCGTCTTTTCTAAGCGTGTTAACGTTTCTGCGAGAAACGATCAACTCCAAGAAGACACCTAACTTTTCTTTAAGGTGTTTTCACTCACACACACACACACAAACACACACACACACACACACACACACACACACACACACACACATCTTTGAACATGTCAGTACACTATTGTACAGCTGCTCCCGAACGCACTTTCCAAACATTTGTTATATTATCACTTATAGAAACCAAAGCACGTGGGATACGGTGGCAATGTTACTCCTGGCCACGGTGGGTGGTTTTTTTCTAGCAATGAATCACGCTGAATGTCGGCAGAAAGCGAAGAGAGCCTTTTAACCAAAGCTCAGTATGCACACAAAACACTTGTTTGGGGTGTCCGGATACCTCAGTGAACTTGTTAGGTGTCTTGCATGGATGAAATCACTCACTCCTGGGTGAAAGCAGAGTGAATACAGCCACGTATCAGGATGAAAAGGAAAGAGAATAACAAAGAGAGCTCCACGCCATTCACTCCTCATGATTCGTTTATTTTATTCATGCACTTACTCGGTTACTTAGTTACTTAGTTTTTTTGAAACAAGGTTTCCCGAGAAAGGATACCATCTGCAAAGCAGGCTTAAAACCCAGGGATCTGCCTGCCTCTGCCTTCAGGGTGCTGGGCCTGCCTAAAGGAATGCACCACCACACCCAGCTTCTCTTCCTTGTATTTCTCTAATTCCAGGAAGACATCTTTTTCTTCTTCTTCTGGTTTATACTCTTTATCGTATATTTAGTTCAATTTACAAAAGACTCTCTCTCTCTCTCTCTCTCTCTCTCTCTCTCTCTCTCTCTCTCTCTCCTCTGTGGTGCGTGTTTGAGAGAGAGAGAGACAGAGAGAGACAGAGAGAGAGAGAGGGGATCTCTGTGTGTGATGTGTGTCTTTCTTTCCCTTCTCTCCCCCCACCCTTGCTTCACTGCCTAGAATTAAAAAAAAAAAAAAAACAAAGAGCTTGAAAACAAACAACAGCAACAACAAAAGCAGAAGCAGGCCTTATCTTTGTTTCAGGGCCAGACTGGTCTCCAGAACCAGTGGCAGGACAGCCACGCCTGTAACAAAGAAACCCTATCGAGAGAGAGAGAGAGAGAGAGAGAGAGAGAGAGAGAGAGAGAGAGAGAGAAGCTTGATTTGCTTTTAATTTCTCGTTACCTTGTTTAATCTTAAAATATAGCTAACTCTCTGTCTCTCACAGACAGAGAAAGCAGAAAAGTGCTATATCTAGCTTAGTAGAGAAGAGCGCATGAATGTGTTTTCAAGGTAAGAACAGAAAGTCAAAGCACAGCGTTTCGAACAAAGTCCAGGAAAGTATGTAACAGTGTTTCTGAGCTATGCTGAGAAGAAACAGAAAAGTGATCTATCTATCTATCTATCTGGCATAGTACAGAAGAACACATAAAACGTCTCTCCAAGGTAAGAACGGAAAGGCATAGCACAGCGTGGCGAACTAAGTACAGGAAAATATGGAACCGCGTTTCTGAACTCAGTTGAGAAGAAAACAGAAAAGTGATACGTCTAGAAGGTGAACCGATTCCCTCTTCTGGCAGATATAAATGCAGATACAACACTCGTATACCCAAAGTAAATAAATCTTTAAAAAAAATTAAAAAATAAAAAGACATCACAGGTGCTAGCAGCCTAGAGTACTCAACTCCACGTCAGTCGCTAGAGATGGAGAAGATCAAGGGGTCCACGCACACGGTCCATTACACAGAAAGATGACACGATGAAAAAAGAAAGGGAAAAAATGACTCTTGGGACCACATGGTGGCTCACAAACCATCTATCAGGTGAACCGATTCCCTCTTCTGGCAGATGTAAATGCAGATACAACACTCGTATGCATAAAATAAATCAATCTTTTAAAAATCAAAAAATAAAAAATAAGAAAAGGTATCACTAAACTCGATGAAACTCGCAATCGCTAGACATGGAGAAGATGAAGTGGTCCACGCACGCACACGATCACTTAAACGCAGAAAGACGACCCGACGAAAAGGAAAGGGAAAAACTTTTGGGTTAACGTTTCATCTTTCAGGGCCTGGAGAGATGACTCCGTGCTTAAGAGCACTGTCTGTCGGCTCTTCCGAGCGGACCCGGGTTCAATTCCCAGGACCCACACGGCAGCTCACAAGTTCCAAGGGATCTGACACCTTCACACTAACGCACATAAAATACGACTATATCTCTGTCTCTGTCTCTCTCTGTGTGTGTGTGTGTGTGTGTGTGTGTGTGTGCGTGCGTGCGTGCGTGCGTGCGTGCGTGCGTGCGTGCGTGGGTGTCTCTGCATTTGTGCTCTGCATTGGTGCTCGGCATTTGGAGGTTCACAAATCGTTCCCTAAGAAGCATGTTTGTCTCTCTGCCTAAGCTTGTTAACGCAGACTCCTAGTCCAGGTAAAGCAGACTGTCCTCACATTCAACCCATCATCTCTGGGAAAATCTGAAAGGATGCAGCCGGGCACGGTGACAGAGCGATGCCGGTCCCGGGAAGGGGGGATGGCGGGTGGATCAGGAGTTCGAGGACCGGGAAGCAGCATGTTAAGAGGTAGAGGGTCAGCGAATGCGAATGTAAATATCTACCAGCAGTGGATGTGCTCGTTGTTAGAACTGCAATCCAAGTATCAGCAATCCAGCAGTTAGCCTGTACAGGCCAAGCAGGCCTGACTCGAGTCTCCAAAGGAGCCCAAGTCCTAGCTAGCAGTTCAAACTGCCCTGAGCAGGGAACCGCGAGCCTGGCTAGGGGTCCACGACCCAGCAGCGGCCACGATGGGGCCTGGGGGGGTGGGGGGGGGGTCGGCGGAGCGGGTGCTTCTTGCCTGCCTGCCTGCCTGCCTGCCTGCCTGCCTGCCTGCCTGCCTGCCTGCCTGCCTGCCTGCCTGCCTGCCTGCCTGCCGGGGGCGGTGCGGCTAGCGCCTCAGAGGATGACCAGGGGACAGAGGCCAGGCAGGGTGAGTGAGCTTTGAGCGAGTGGCCAGCGCGGGCAGCGCAACTCGTCCGAGGTCACCTGACTCACACAGCAGCAGCCAGCTTCGGGCCACAGCAGAGCGCACAGCCCGCGCAGCAAGCGCCGGTGGGAAGGAGACAAAAGTAAACTTTAAATTCCAGCACTTGAGAGGCAGAGGCAGGCGAATCTCTTAGTGTGTGTCCAGCCTGACCCATAGTTTTATCCGTATGCTCATGATGAGTTGAAAACAGAAGTTTATAATCTTGCAGGGCTGGGGAGAGAGAGAGGGAAAGAGGGGTATAGTCTAATTTGGCTAAATTCCTAAATTTGCTCAGCTGTTGACCACATGGCATCTTTGAAAACACAAATTAAACACACACACACACACACACACACACACACACACACAGCCATGCTTGTTTCAGAGAAACAGAGAAAAGAAAAAAAAAGCTTCTTTGTTTTTACTTTCTGGTGACATAGTTTTCCCTTCAACTTAATTTTAAAATACAGTTCTCTGATACACTCTCTGTCTCTCTGTCACACTCTCTATCTTTCTGTGTGTACACAGACAGCGTAGTCTAGTATAGAACTGACCTCTTCCGAAATTAAATAAATTAAATGAGTTTATGAATACAAATACATACAAATAAATACACATTTTAAATAAATACAAATTAACTAAAATATAAAAACCACACAGCCATGCATATATCAAAGAAACCCTGTGGAAGAGAAAAAGAAACACCCCCCCACAAAAAAAAAATACAAACAAAACAAAAACCGAAGCTTCTTGTTATCCTATTGTCCATTCAATTTAATCTTAAATTAAACTGCACCTTCCAAACATCCGTTTAGGAAATAGTCATACATCGATAACCTCGTTAGCGTCCGGAGAGTCAAGTCGTAAGAACATCTCTTGTTAAAAGCACCGTGAATGGTACAGAACATGTACTTCTGTCTGCCTAAGCTTGTTAAAGCAGTTGACCGAACGTTGTCTCTGGGAGAAACAATCAACTCCAAGAAGACACCTAACTTTTCTTTAAGGTGTTTTCACACACGCACATCTTTGAACATGTCGGGACACTAATGTACAGCTGCTCCTGAACGCACTGTCCAAACATTTGCTTTATCACTTCTAGAAACAAAAGCACGTGGGATACGGTGGTAATGTTACTTCTGGCCACGCTGGGTGGTTTTCTAGCCATGAAATCATGTCGAATGTTGGCAGAAAGCAAAGAAAGCCTTTTAACCAAAGCTCAGTATGCGCGCGCGCACACACACACCACACTTGTTTATGGTGTCAGGATACATACTAATGTATGTATCATTCCTCAGAATGATAACATGAAAGAGAATAACAAAGAGAACGCCATGACAGTCACTCCTTATGATTTGTTTATTTTATTCATGCACTTACTTAGTTACTTAGTTTTTTTTTTTGTTTTGTTTTGTTTTTAGGTTATGTGAAACAAGGTTTCCCGAGAAAGGATACCATCTGCAAAGCAGGCTTAAAACCCAGGGATCTGCCTGCCTCTGCCTTCAAGGTGCTGGGCCTAAAGGAATGTACCACCACACCCAGCTTGTCTTCCTTGTATTTCTCTAATTCCAGGAATCAGGCTTTTTTTTTTTTTTTTTCTTCTTCTGGTTTATATTCTTTATCATATCTTTAGTTCTCTCTCTCTCTCTCTCTGGTGTGTGTTTGAGAGAGGGGGGGATCTCTGTGTGTGATGTGTGTCTTTCTTTCTCTTCTACCCCCCCCCCACCCTTGCTTCACTGCCTAGAAGAAAACAAACAAGCAAACAAAAAGCATGAAAACAAAAACAGCAGAAGCAGGCCTTCTCTTTGTTTCAAGGCCAGACTGGTCTCCAGAGTGAGTGGCAGGGCAGCCACCCATATCTGGAGAGAAAAAAATATATGTGAACTAAAACAAAACAAAACAAAACAAACAAACAAAAAACCAAAGCTTGTTTGTTTTTAATTTCTCGTTCCCTTATTTAATTTTAAAATATAGCTAGCTCTCTGTATCTCACAGACATACAGAGAGAGAAAGAGAGAGAGAGAGAGAGAGAGAGAAGTGATGTAGAGAGAGAGTTTGTCTCAAATAAATAACTAGATAATAAATAACCGAACAAATAATAAACAAACAAACA
>NC_083361.1:207500-217500 GCF_030254825.1 Meriones unguiculatus
CACCGGAGGAGACAGGGTCTCTCTGTGGATTGGTTTCCACTGCCCCAGAACTCAGTCGGTAGACCAGGTCGGCCTTAGAGATCTGCCTGCTTCCGCCTCTCCAGTAGCGCTGTGACTTAAACCATAAACCAACCACCCCACTCAGCTGGATTTCCCTCTCTCTCTCTCTCTCTCTTTAACTTTCATTTTACCCGTGGGTTCACCCAGACCATAATAAAAATACAGGATGGGACCAAAGGCCCAGGCCAGGAAAAAGGAAAAAGGAAAGAAAAGAAGCCAGGCAAGGTGGCACACGACTTTTATGACAGCATAAAAGGAGACAGTTGTAAGTTCGAGGACAGCCTATTTTTTGTTTGTTTGTTTAATAAAATTTTTATTTTTATATTAGTTACAGTTTATTCACTTTGTATCCCAGCTGTAGCCCTCTCCCTCATCCCCTCCCAATCCCATCTCATCAGGGCTGTCTGCATTGCCCTCCTCTGTGGCCTGGCAAGGCTGCTACCCCCAAGTGAGTTCCTGTCAGAGACATTCCCTGTTCCACTCATTAAGAAACCCACTTGGAGAGGGAGAAAAGCAAGCAGGCAGGCAGGCAGGCAGTCAGGCAGGCAGGCAGAAAAATATTTTCTCTCTACACAAGCAATCCGAATCTGCTTTATTAATGAAATGAAGAAAAGTACACAGTACTAACTACCTTTAAAGACCTCTTTCAAATGCCTCTCTGCGTGTGCCTGCTTTTAAATATTTAAGGGGGGGGGGGGGTGAATCCGGGCCATGCAATAAGTCTAGGCCAGATTGGGCCCCAGCTCTGAGAGGGAAAATCGAGAGACAAGCCCCCTATATCTCTGACCCAGAAATTATCTCGAAATGACAACCACCAGAGAAGGAAATATCATTTTTCTCCAGCAGATTCTCACTGGTATAATGTTATAATGTAAGCAGGCAGGCCCCGGGCAGATTTTGGGTGGGTGGAGAGGATCAAGGAGGAGTTTGGGGTAATGGGAACACCCACCCCCGACAAATAACACAGCTGAACTTTGCTGACTCTGTTTTCCTGCCTATCCAACCACTCACTCCCAGCTGGACAAAGGGGAGCCGCCTATATGGTTATGAGACGCCATCCTCCATACTAGGTAGATTTTCCAGCAGAGCTAGTAGTCTCAGGAGGCTCCTGCCAGTCAGTCAGTCAGTCAGTCAGTCAGTCAGTCAGTCTTCTTGGAAACCCCAGGCAATTCTTGCAATTTACAGTTTCATCAGTCCCTGGGGTGTGCTTATTTAAAACCAGAAAATCAAAGATAAGATGAGAAAGGTGTGTGTGTGTGTGTGTGTGTGTGTGTGTGTGTGTGTGTGTGCACGCGCGCGCGTGCGTGTGTGTGTGTTGGGTGTTGGAGACCATAATTTCAGCTTTATTTTTTTTTTATTTTATTTATTTTTATCTATCTCCCCACCCCCACCCCCCAGATGAGGACCAAACAACCCAGGCAGGACCTTCCTTTCGCTTGCTAAGCAGGCGATCTACCTACCACTGAGGGAAATCCCCAACCCCAAATAATTTATTTATTTATACTTTTATTTTATGTGTCCGATCACCTAGATAGAACTGAAGTTACAGACGAGCTGCCGCGTGGGTTCTGGAAATTGAACCTGAGTCCTTTGGAAGAGTACCCAGTGCTATTAACCACTGAGCCATTCCCTCCAGTTCCTCCGGTCAAGCTTTCCCTAGAAATTAAATATCGGTTGAATATGTCGAACCGAACCGGAGCCGGGCGTGGTGGTGCACGCCTGCCTGAGAGGCAGAGGCAGTTTGGAGGCCCTGTCTCTCCACTGGGAAAGAAGACTCCGCTCCCTCCCCATCTGCCCTGCCGATCCTCCCCTCCCACCCCCACCCCGTCCCCCACCCCGCCGATCGATCGATCGATCGATCGATCGATCGATCGACCCCCTTCCCCGCAGCCCGCCCCAAATCTCAAGGAGGGAAACTGTGAATGAAGGCAGATCCTTTAGCTGTGAAGAGTCACCCTCAGATTTGTTCAGGGAGAAGTGGATACTAACCATTATCCAGCCTGCAAACCCAGAGGGGGAGAAAAATGAATGCCTCTACTCTACACTCCCAGAAGAGCGATGGTCAAGGGGCACCCACCTTGCAGGCGGGTCGCAACCTTCTGTAACTCCAGTTTTAGGGAACTCTCACATACGGAGGCAGAATACCAGTTAAAGAAAATAGAATAATCGGGGAGGGGGGGGGTGGCATATAAAAAGAACTTACAGCCTTCCTCAGAGGGGTCAATTTGAATTTGCCCGAAGAAGACTAGAGAGAGGAACCAGAGGTTCTTCTAAGAAGCCCAAGTAAATCTTGAAGGTCACTTGCAGATCTTCAAATGGAGTGAGTTTTAAAACAAATCACAGTGGAAAAACACGACCCACCACCACCACCACCACCACCACCACCACCACCACCACCACCACCACCACCACCACCACCACCAAAACAAGAACAAAAAAAAAAAATAAAGAAAGAAAGAAAGAAAGAAAGAAAGAAAGAAAAAGAAAAACAAACAAACAGAACCCCAGAGATCTTGCACCTGCCTGAAGAGTATACCGGCTGTTTTTCCAGTCCCAAGCGCACGCGCGCGCGCACGCGCACACACACACACACACACACACACACACACACACACACACGAGTGGGCAGTGGTAAAAATTAGCTCACAGAGAGAAACAACATAAGTCAATGAACCAACTAGAAACTTCGTAGTCATTCATTTATTTATTGTAATTGAGCGTAAAGTGAAGGGGGGGGGGTGGCTCAGGTGGGCTGGGAAGCAGGTAGATAGAGTACCACCTGTGAGTCAAGAGGAAGAGGAAGGAAGGGCCATCTTCTTCTGCTGGAAAGAGGTAGTCTTTTGTTTGTATGCGTGATTGCGTCCCGCCTCGAGAAGGAGGGCAGTCAGTCAGTCCAGCTGACTGTGCCGGGGCATAGCAGTCCCACACCTCAAACTCCTCTTTCTGGCCGTGCCTTTGATTCTCGCCTCCGTCCTGTCCTGTTCGCCAGGGTGGTCAGGGAACCCTGCATGGATAGCAAAAAGGAAGCATGTCAGTGGGGAGGAGTCCATTACGTTTGGCCCCGCAAAGCAAAGCAGAGTAGAGCAGATTGGTCTATTTGAAAGAACGATTCCGATTCAAATTTTTAGAGAACACCATGCTTCCCAATGCCCATCTCCTCTCCTCCGTGTGCCCTCCCGCCCCCCACCCCCGTTTCCCCCTTGGCTCGGGCAGACAGTGTGCAGGCAGGCTGATAAGGAAGGGCCAATCGCACACACCTCGAGGAGCGAGCGAGCAAGCAAGCAAGCACCGCCGCACACTGTTATGATGGCGGGGAGAGAAAAAAGAGAAAGGTAACATGCTCAACCTTTACCTAGACATTACATATCAGTTAAAAAAAAAAAAATCAAAATGGAGCAGGCAGGCAGATCTCTGAGTCTGGGATAGGGAGGGAGGGAGGGAGGGAGGGAGGGAGGGAGATAAATACACACTGGAGAGATGGCTCACAACAGTCTATAATGGAGTTCTGGCGCCCTCTTCGGGTACATGCATGCAGGCACATTTAATCAGCCATTCATGTTAAAAAAAAAAAAGGGGGGGGGCGGGGCTGGAGAGATGGCTCAGAGGTTAAGAGCATTGGCTGTTCTACCAAATTCCCAGCAACCACATGGTGGATAACAACCATCTATAATGAGATCTGTTCTGACCTGCAGGCACACATGCAGGCAGAACAATTAATAAAGAAACAAACAAACAAACAAACAAATCTTAAAAGAAAAAACTGGTCGATCATACATACATACATACATACATACATAGAAAGAAAGAGACAGTTTATTTATTCAGTTCCCCCCCCCCAAAAAAAAAGAAAAGAAAAAACTGATCGATCTAATGTATTAATCATATATTCATACGTAATAAATATCTATTATATATAAACATTATATATTATATAACGTAAATGCACATATATGTATAAATATTTGCATGTTTATGTACATTACACATATCATTTATATATGTAGATATAATTATATATTAATCATATTACATATCATATATAAATAAGCATACATAAAAATATAAATAAAATCGAAAATATATAAATAAATATATATAAATATATAAATATGTAAGTATGTATAAATATTATATATAAGTATATATAAAAATAAGGATTTTATTTATATATATTTTATTATATATATTTATATATATAAATCCTATATACTTATATATCTATATAAAAGTTTATATATATATATATATATATATATATATATATATATAAGTCCTACGGGGGAAAAAAAAAAAAAAAAAAAAAAGTCCAGACATCTGGTCGACCTCCCAGAAGTGGGGGGGGGGGGGGGGAGAGGAAAGAAGAAGAAGAAAAAAAGACTAAGTCACGCCGGACATCTGGTCGACCTCCGTCCAGACCAAAAGCGGAGCGGGCCGTGCCGTAGACCCGTTCGGGAGTACTGGTCGACCTCCATCCTTGGTAGGGGAAAGGGAGGGTCGGGGGGGGGGAAAAAAATAAACCCCGAGGCGCCCCTCTCGGGCCGAGCGCCGGGGGGCGGGGGAGACAAGAGACCAGGGGAGAAGAATCGGGTCTCTCCCGCTTTTTCCCTTCCCCCCAACCCCAAACCTCCGGAAAACGAGCACACGTCCGAACCTCGTCGCCGACACCTCGCGCTCCGGCTTGGCCAGGGCCGGAGGGAGGTCGGCCGCGTCGGCGGCGGAGGCCGGGTGCGCGCCCTCCCCCGGAGGGTGGGAGAAGAACCGCGGAAGGCGCCGTCGTCGGGAGACGGAGGAAGAGAAGAGATACCGAGACCTACCGGCCGAGCGAGCGAGCGAGCGAGCGAGCGATGCCGCCCGCCCGGCCGAGCCGAGAGCGCGAGAGACAAACCCTTGTGTCGAGGGCTGACTTTCAATAGATCGCAGCGAGGGAGCTGCTCTGCTACGTACGAAACCCCGACCCAGAAGCAGGTCGTCTACGAATGGTTTAGCGCCAGGTTCCACACGAACGTGCGTTGACGTGACGGGCGAGAGGGCGGCCCCCTTTCCGGCACAGCACCTAGGGAAGCCACCCAAACCCGAACCAAGCAAACACAAAATTCCAGCACTTGAGAGGCAGAGGCAGGCGAATCTCTTAGTGTGTGTCCAGCCTGGCCCATAGTTTCATCCGTATGCTCATGATGAGTTCAAAGCAGAAGTTTATAATCTTTTTATTTCAATTGTTTTTTGTTTTGTTTTGTTTTGTTTTAGTTTCGGCTCATTTGAGATGGGGTTTCTCTGTGTAAGTTTGGTAGACGCACACGCTGAGAGGGAGAGAAGAAAGAAAGAAAGAAAGAAAGAAAGAAAGAAAGAAAGAGAGAGAGAGAGAGAGAGAGAGAGAGAGAGAGAGAGAGAGAGGGAGGGAGGGAGGGAGGGAGGGAGAGAGAGAGAGAGAGAGAGAGAGAGAGAGAGAGAGAGAGAGAGAGAAAGAAAGAAAGAAAGAAAGAAAGAAAGAAAGAAAGAAAGAAAGAGCTCCTCGCTCAACTAGTAAGAGTGAACTTCAAATTGTTCCGTAAGATTTTCCCTAACCTTGCTAAACAATCTATTGCCAGAGACCAACCATCTTCCAGCAGACAAGGCAGGTGTCAGAGTCAGGGATGACCTGATGATGGCTGCTGCTACTTGGGGCTGCTGGTTGTGGCAAAAAAAAAAAAAAAAAAAAAAAAAAAAAAAAAAAAAAAAAAAACTCTTTATATAATCTTTATATAATTTAACTCTTAAACTGCCATGGGCCTCTGGTTGTGGAGAGAGCCTCTAAAGCTCTAAAGGAAAAGAGTTAGAGGGAACTGAACCCTGGATTCTCAGATTCAGGGTCAAGAAACGGTGTTGTCAGCCAGGAGACATGGGAGAGAGGGGTGTTTAATCCTGCTCTATGTCTCTATCCCTACTGTATTTACAGGGAGCCCTCTGATTGTCATGGTATCTCTCTCTTTTAAAAATCAGAGTAAAGAGCGAGCGACACTAAACCTCTGTGATGGTTTGTTTCTACAGAGTAAGAGGGGTTTCTGTGTCTGTTTGTTTGTTTTGTTTTAATGTCAAAGTTTTTCTAAAATACAGGTGTCTGTCTCGTATGGGTAGCCATATATTCTTTGTTTCGATATTCAGATGATCTCTCTCATCGTATCCTCCTCCTTGGACTAAACCTAGAAGGAATGCACGTCCTTCGTCATTAATTTGTTTCATCTCCCTTTGGCGCTCGGCATTTGGAGGTTCGAAGAGCTCCCAGCAGTCCATCTTCCCCCGAGCCCCAGGAAGGTTTTGCAAATTGCTGGAATGAAGTCAGAAACTCTTTGAAAAATCATGATCAGTCAGAGATTACAGAACCATCAGAATGTGAAAAACAACAGCACACTCTGTTATAGAGGTACACTTCTTCCACATATTTTTTGAAAAAATCTGCAATAAGGCCAGGCAAGAGAGCAAGGGCCGGGGTGGGCGGGGGGGGGGGGGGAGGAGGGGGGATGGGGGAAGGGGGGGGGAGGAGGAGGAGGGGACCTCCAGCTCACTCACTCCTCCCTCAGCTCAGCGGCACACCCATCGTTGCTGTGTTAAACCGGTGGGGCCGCATTCCAGGAATTCTAAAGAACTTTGTTGTTCCTCTCCCAGGGGACAGAAGGGACGACTCTTTTTTTTTTTTTTTTTTTTTTTTTTTACCCCGTTTTGTTTTATTTGGTGGGGACCGCTCTTAGTTGTGTATTAATGAGAGGAAACTGTTCCCTGAATCACTCCCACCCCCCTTTTTTCGGTGCACCGGAGGAGACAGGGTCTCTCTGTGGATTGGTTTCCACTGCCCCAGAACTCAGTCGGTAGACCAGGTCGGCCTTAGAGATCTGCCTGCTTCCGCCTCTCCAGTAGCGCTGTGACTTAAACCATAAACCAACCACCCCACTCAGCTGGATTTCCCCTCTCTCTCTCTCTCTCTCTTTAACTTTCATTTTACCCGTGGGTTCACCCAGACCATAATAAAAATACAGGATGGGACCAAAGGCCCAGGCCAGGAAAAAGGAAAAAGGAAAGAAAAGAAGCCAGGCAAGGTGGCACACGACTTTTATGACAGCATAAAAGGAGACAGTTGTAAGTTCGAGGACAGCCTATTTTTTGTTTGTTTGTTTAATAAAATTTTTATTTTTATATTAGTTACAGTTTATTCACTTTGTATCCCAGCTGTAGCCCTCTCCCTCATCCCCTCCCAATCCCATCTCATCAGGGCTGTCTGCATTGCCCTCCTCTGTGGCCTGGCAAGGCTGCTACCCCCAAGTGAGTTCCTGTCAGAGACATTCCCTGTTCCACTCATTAAGAAACCCACTTGGAGAGGGAGAAAAGCAAGCAGGCAGGCAGGCAGGCAGTCAGGCAGGCAGGCAGAAAAATATTTTCTCTCTACACAAGCAATCCGAATCTGCTTTATTAATGAAATGAAGAAAAGTACACAGTACTAACTACCTTTAAAGACCTCTTTCAAATGCCTCTCTGCGTGTGCCTGCTTTTAAATATTTAAGGGGGGGGGGGGGTGAATCCGGGCCATGCAATAAGTCTAGGCCAGATTGGGCCCCAGCTCTGAGAGGGAAAATCGAGAGACAAGCCCCCTATATCTCTGACCCAGAAATTATCTCGAAATGACAACCACCAGAGAAGGAAATATCATTTTTCTCCAGCAGATTCTCACTGGTATAATGTTATAATGTAAGCAGGCAGGCCCCGGGCAGATTTTGGGTGGGTGGAGAGGATCAAGGAGGAGTTTGGGGTAATGGGAACACCCACCCCCGACAAATAACACAGCTGAACTTTGCTGACTCTGTTTTCCTGCCTATCCAACCACTCACTCCCAGCTGGACAAAGGGGAGCCGCCTATATGGTTATGAGACGCCATCCTCCATACTAGGTAGATTTTCCAGCAGAGCTAGTAGTCTCAGGAGGCTCCTGCCAGTCAGTCAGTCAGTCAGTCAGTCAGTCAGTCAGTCTTCTTGGAAACCCCAGGCAATTCTTGCAATTTACAGTTTCATCAGTCCCTGGGGTGTGCTTATTTAAAACCAGAAAATCAAAGATAAGATGAGAAAGGTGTGTGTGTGTGTGTGTGTGTGTGTGTGTGTGTGTGTGTGTGCACGCGCGCGCGTGCGTGTGTGTGTGTTGGGTGTTGGAGACCATAATTTCAGCTTTATTTTTTTTTTATTTTATTTATTTTTATCTATCTCCCCACCCCCACCCCCCAGATGAGGACCAAACAACCCAGGCAGGACCTTCCTTTCGCTTGCTAAGCAGGCGATCTACCTACCACTGAGGGAAATCCCCAACCCCAAATAATTTATTTATTTATACTTTTATTTTATGTGTCCGATCACCTAGATAGAACTGAAGTTACAGACGAGCTGCCGCGTGGGTTCTGGAAATTGAACCTGAGTCCTTTGGAAGAGTACCCAGTGCTATTAACCACTGAGCCATTCCCTCCAGTTCCTCCGGTCAAGCTTTCCCTAGAAATTAAATATCGGTTGAATATGTCGAACCGAACCGGAGCCGGGCGTGGTGGTGCACGCCTGCCTGAGAGGCAGAGGCAGTTTGGAGGCCCTGTCTCTCCACTGGGAAAGAAGACTCCGCTCCCTCCCCATCTGCCCTGCCGATCCTCCCCTCCCACCCCCACCCCGTCCCCCACCCCGCCGATCGATCGATCGATCGATCGATCGATCGATCGACCCCCTTCCCCGCAGCCCGCCCCAAATCTCAAGGAGGGAAACTGTGAATGAAGGCAGATCCTTTAGCTGTGAAGAGTCACCCTCAGATTTGTTCAGGGAGAAGTGGATACTAACCATTATCCAGCCTGCAAACCCAGAGGGGGAGAAAAATGAATGCCTCTACTCTACACTCCCAGAAGAGCGATGGTCAAGGGGCACCCACCTTGCAGGCGGGTCGCAACCTTCTGTAACTCCAGTTTTAGGGAACTCTCACATACGGAGGCAGAATACCAGTTAAAGAAAATAGAATAATCGGGGAGGGGGGGGGTGGCATATAAAAAGAACTTACAGCCTTCCTCAGAGGGGTCAATTTGAATTTGCCCGAAGAAGACTAGAGAGAGGAACCAGAGGTTCTTCTAAGAAGCCCAAGTAAATCTTGAAGGTCACTTGCAGATCTTCAAATGGAGTGAGTTTTAAAACAAATCACAGTGGAAAAACACGACCCACCACCACCACCACCACCACCACCACCACCACCACCACCACCACCACCACCACCACCACCACCAAAACAAGAACAAAAAAAAAAAATAAAGAAAGAAAGAAAGAAAGAAAGAAAGAAAGAAAAAGAAAAACAAACAAACAGAACCCCAGAGATCTTGCACCTGCCTGAAGAGTATACCGGCTGTTTTTCCAGTCCCAAGCGCACGCGCGCGCGCACGCGCACACACACACACACACACACACACACACACACACACACACACGAGTGGGCAGTGGTAAAAATTAGCTCACAGAGAGAAACAACATAAGTCAATGAACCAACTAGAAACTTCGTAGTCATTCATTTATTTATTGTAATTGAGCGTAAAGTGAAGGGGGGGGGTGGCTCAGGTGGGCTGGGAAGCAGGTAGATAGAGTACCACCTGTGAGTCAAGAGGAAGAGGAAGGAAGGGCCATCTTCTTCTGCTGGAAAGAGGTAGTCTTTTGTTTGTATGCGTGATTGCGTCCCGCCTCGAGAAGGAGGGCAGTCAGTCAGTCCAGCTGACTGTGCCGGGGCATAGCAGTCCCACACCTCAAACTCCTCTTTCTGGCCGTGCCTTTGATTCTCGCCTCCGTCCTGTCCTGTTCGCCAGGGTGGTCAGGGAACCCTGCATGGATAGCAAAAAGGAAGCATGTCAGTGGGGAGGAGTCCATTACGTTTGGCCCCGCAAAGCAAAGCAGAGTAGAGCAGATTGGTCTAT
>NC_083361.1:230000-242500 GCF_030254825.1 Meriones unguiculatus
AGGGACGGGTGGGACCGGGAGCCCACCACCGCCCTTCCGCTACCCGTCCCGCGGCGCCCCACGGGGATGGGATGGGGCAGACCGCGCGCGCGCGGGGGTGCACACGCGGCCCTTCCACCACCGCTACCGCCAACCTCCGCCACGAGAACCCAACACTCCGCGACACCGGCATGACGCCGAGCTCTTGCCCCGCGTGATCCCTCCCCGGACTCGGAGCGAGGAGGCGCGGGCCGCGGTAGGCGAGAGAACAAAGCCCCCGGAAGAAGCCGGAGGCCAGGCCGAAGCTACGCGCACAGAAAGGCGGTCAGGGCGGGCAGCCGGCCGGAGGCCATTCGGGAGAAGCCCCACCGGAACACAGCACACGCCCTTTCTTCTCCCCGGATAGCTAGAGAAGGAACGCTTTCTCACCGAGGGCGGGGCATACCCAACCCGACCAAGCACCCCCGGCCGCGGCCAGCCGGAGAAACGACGTGCGTGCGGGCGTGACGCTCACGCAACTCGACCTCCGTCGAGCAACGGGGGGAAGACACGCACGCGGGGGGTCTGCGTTATGGCCCGCCTCCCGGGACACGCCGAGGGCACACGGCACGCAACGACGCGGTGGACGCTCACCCGACGAGGGGCCCCCCCTCTCGGAAACGGGCACCCCAAGGAGCCTCTCACCGGCCTTTGGGTCATTACACTCGACCCCCCCTCCTCCTTCTCCTCTACCGTGTCTCCCGCACCAGCGGAGCGGGCACGGACCCACAAGAGGGACGGCAAACAACG
This sequence comes from Meriones unguiculatus, assembly GCF_030254825.1. Taxonomy (NCBI): domain Eukaryota; kingdom Metazoa; phylum Chordata; class Mammalia; order Rodentia; family Muridae; genus Meriones; species Meriones unguiculatus. The sequence goes on from NC_083361.1 coordinate 230,769, forward strand.
GGAACAAGCCACGCACGCCGCAAGCAAGCAAAGCCGAGCACAGGAGGCGCCAGAGGGAACGGGAAACGCCACCGCCGCTCAGAAGCGGGCACCTCGAAGTCCTGGGACGCTCCAGGGGCACCGCGAGGATCGCAAAGAACGAGGCGCGCGCACACCGACCGGGAGCGGCACGCGACGCCGCAGATGAGCCACCCTCCCCCGGCCCGGGGAAGGGGGCTCAAGGGGCCACACGGGCAAAACGAACCCACACGGAGCCCCACGCACTGCAGCAACGAGTGCGCGGGCACGGGGCTCAGGCCGGGCAACCGCACCCTTGCCTTCCACACACCACCACGGGCGGGTGGGGAGGAGAGACGAAGGGCCCGCTGGCAGAACGAGAGGAGCGGGCGCCATTCACAATGAATGGCCATTCGCCATGAATGTCCGTCCCTCGCCTGGCGCGGCTTAGGCCCCGGCCCGAAGACGGCACGAGAGAACCACATCGATCAACCAGGAACGAGAGAGGGGTTGGAAACAAAGCGAAGCCGCCTTCGGGAAGGCAACGACCGAGGATCACACACGGGCAAAGCCAACAAGCGAGCGTACGTACGGGGGAAGAGCACACCAGAGGTGGCCGGGGAAGCTGCCACCAAAAAAAAAAAAAAAAAAAAAAAGTGCACTCGGGAGGCACAGTGGCAGAGGAGACCGGGCCACAAACCAGCAGCACAGCCCACAGAGACTCGGGAACCCAGCGGGCAGATTTGGCAGAGGAAGAAAAAAAAAAAAAAAAAAAAAAAAATTAAAAAAAAAAAAAAAAAAGTGCACTCGTGAGGCACAGTGGCAGTGGGGAACGGGCCACCAATCGACATAGCCCACAAGAGATTCGGGAACTCTGCAGGGAGAGAAAAAAAAAAAAAAAAAAAAAAAAAAAAAAGCACCGAGGGGGGCCACACAAAAGCCATCAGTCCCCCCCTGGCCCACAGGCCCAGCCACTCCAAACGGTAAAGGGCGACGACAACCACGACAGCGGGAAAAGCCTGACACGCAAACACAGCAAACGGCAGCCAGTGACGAGTCGCCCAGGCGGCCTCAGGAAACTGCAATGCCCCAGAGAGCAAGAGACAAAACAACCCAGCAGCCTTGGGGGAAGACAGCAACCCGAGAAGGCCATCGTCCTTTACAAGAGTATGACCAAAGGACAGCGTGTCAGCATATATCTCCAGGTACAAGATGGACAGATCACAAAGACATAAGTCATGAGCCAAAGAGACGGGGAGTAAGTCACGAACCAAAGGGAATTCCTGGAGGTCATGCCCGTTGAAATGTCCCCAAAATGTCCCCATAAACAAGAGAACCGGACCTCAAAGGAACAACTGGTCGACCTCATAAACTTGAGAGCGAGAGGAACATGACTGAAAGACAAGCACCCAGCAAGGGACCTACAGGACGCCGGGAACGCAGCGCTCGTAGAGTAAAGGAGGCGGGGGGGGGGGGGGGGGGAGGGGCTCCGAGGCTCCGCGGATTCGGAGTCGGGACGGGGACAGTCGTCCAGTTAGGCCGGAGACACAGCATCCTCTCGGGCACGGGGTCCAGAGTCCCTCCGCTGGGGACGGAGGACTCTTGGAGAGAAGGCGGAAGGGGGGGGGGGGGACTCCGAGGCTCCGCGGAGTCAAGAGTCGGGTCGGGGACAGTCGTCCAGTTAGGCCGGAGACACAGCATCCTCTCGGGCACGGGGTCCAGAGTCCCTCCGCTGGGGACGGAGGACTCTTGGAGAGAAGGCGGAAGGTGGGGGGGGACTCCGAGGCTCCGCGGAGTCAAGAGTCGGGCCGGGGACAGTCGTCCAGTTAGGCCGGAGACACAGCATCCTCTCGGGCACGGGGTCCAGAGTCCCTCCGCTGGGGACGGAGGACTCTTGGAGAGAAGGCGGAAGGGGGGGGGGGGACTCCGAGGCTCCGCGGAGTCAGAGTCGGGCCGGGGACAGTCGTCCAGTTAGGCCGGAGACACAGCATCCTCTCGCTCCTGGGATCCAGAGGCCGGCCGCCAGGCTCTCCAATTCAAAAACGAGCCTGGGTCGCCCCGGAGGCGACAGCTATAAGCCTTCTGGTCGACCTGCCTAAGCCTCCCTCCCCACATACTCGCTTTGGGACACCACTGTCACCTGTCACCTCCGCCAGTACTCTCCGGGTCCAACACTGTATACTCAGAGCGTTCTGAAACACGACACAACCCCCGGGACGCAGCCGCCTGCTCGCCGGGGCTCTCGTCACCCTGTCTGGCTCGTAGCAGGCAATCTGCTGTCCTTGTCATCCACCGGGAACCGGGCGCGTTACAGAAAATTGTCACCGCTAGGTGTCACCCGACCACCATCTCGATCGTCCAAGGCAGCAGCAACACACTCACAGATCGCTCACTAGCCGCACAGCCAGCACTCCGGGGCTCCGGTGGGGTCCTGCCTAGCTCTGGCGGACACGCAAGCACAGCAGAAGCACAGCAGAGCAGCTGTACCCACCACCAGAGTGACACAAACGGTGGCCGTTGTCCCGCCCGAACAAAGCAAACGCGGGCTGTTCTCCTCGGGCGGATCCCTCAGGCAGCCAAAACGAAAGTAGGACGGGAAGCTGTGCAAACAAGGCGAAATCTTACGCTCGGTCTCTAAGTGGGGGGGGGGGGGGGGGGGGGGGGAGGGGTTTCCAGTAAAAGCGGCAAGTCTGTGACTGGCACAATTAGGGGAAGGTGACATCCCACCTCGATGTGGGGGAGGTAAGAAGAGGCGGCCTCAGTTCCATGCCAGTTAGGCCTCCTTTTACAAAACAAACACACCAAACCAAACCGCCTCGCCGCCGCTTGTGGCCGCCACCACCGCCACAAGCTTCCCCCCCCCCCCCCACCTCCGTTGTTCATTCTCGGACTAAATACACAGTTAGAGCTGATTAAAATAGTAGTGGAGTAATTAAAATTTCCGTTTTTGTTTTTTTGTTTTGTTTTGTTTTATCTCCAGGACTTCGCTTTATATTTTGCTTGGTTTTACACGTTCGCACGTTTGTCAGGGGAAAAAAAAAAATTAATAAAGAAAAAATAAAAAGTAACTACTTCAGAGGAAGGTCTCTTTTTGTCCAGGATGACTATTACTTGCGATGTTGCCGGAGATGTTCTTCGGATCCTTCTCTTTCCAGCTCCCGGGTGCTGGGATCACAGGCATGGCCAGCACCCCCACGTTTGTTTATGTGGTACCGAAAGGATGGTGCCCAGGGGCCTTTGAAGCACCCTAGGCCAGGGCTTCCCTTTCCCCTCATGTGTCCAGATCGCTGAGGCTTGCTGGCTACCAGATAAAATTAAACCAAATCTAATGTGATTCCAATCACGTAACAATGTGACTAAGCAGGCCCCGTTAAGATTAAACCGGATTATCGGGCTCAAGTCTCCCAAGTCCCGGGTAGAGTTGAACTACCCTGAGCGGGGAACCACGTAATCTCCTGTTTCACGATTGTCCACGAAGACGGCAGCCGTCACGGATCCTGACCTCCGCCACTATGGCGGCAGCCATGTGCCATACTCTCCAAGGCCCATTTTCGTTCTAGGTTGACTAGCCTGCCCACCCACGGGACCAGGATCTGGACCGAATATGCGCGTGCGTGCAACTCCTAATCTACACAGTACCCTTAGTGCAAGAAAAGAAAAACAACTCCCTGTCTTTAAAAAGAATAAAAGAAAAACAGGAAAGGGGGAAAAAAAAAAAAGACGAAAGGCCCAGCCCGGTCTCCAGTGTGAGTTCACCAGGACTACACAGAGAAGGCCTTGACTGCACAGAAAACACACACACCACACAAAAACAAACAAACAAACCAACAAAACTGAATTCCAGCACTTGGGAGGCAGAGCGGGAACTAGGCCATAGGTCACCGATTCCAAAACTAAGACTATGGAGTCCTCCCCCGCCCAAGGATTCGCCTGGAGAAAGCCCAGTAATATTTAACCATCACCCCTAGCAACGGCTACTCAGCGAATAACCTGGGACTTAACCCAGGTGTTCTTTACAAGAGGATGAGTAAAACAATTACGGTTTTGCCTGGGCGCCCCCCCCCCCCCCCACAAACATTTTCCCCGGGACACCCGATGATGCCTAAGTAAGTACCAATCAATCCTAAAATTTTCCCACACCTTGCTGTAATACTAAACAGAAACCCTCCTCCCCTTGAGCTCGGGGCTCTACTCTCAACTGCTGCATCGGTGAGTGTGAGGGGCGCCCCCCCCCCAGCTCCAGCTGGTCATTAAAAAGACCCTACTTCGCCTGCGTCGTCGGAATCGGCTCCTCGGTGGTCTTTGGGGTGGGTCGTCGAGACAATACGAGATGTGACCTCGACCAGTCTGTTGCCTCTAGTAAGCTGGAGGGCATATCAGAAAAGAAAATTCCTAAAAACAATCATTCTTACAGTCTCCATTTAAGGAGACTATGTTTCTCCTTTATCTTTCTATTTTTTTTAATAATTTATTTAATTTTTATTTTATGTGCATTAGGGTGAGGGTGTCAGATGCCGTGGAACTGGCATTACAGACAGTTGTGAGCTGCCATGTGGGTGCTGGGAATTGAACCTGGATCCTGTGGAAGAGCAGGCAGTGCTCTTAACCACTGGGCCATCGCTCCAGCCCCCTGCTTTATCTTTCATTAACATATATATATATATACATATGTGTGTGTGTGTGTGTGTGTGTGTGTGTGTGTGTGTGTGTAAAACAAGTCTTGCTTTGCTCCAGTCACGCCTTGTTAATACTACTACAGAAGACCAAAATAATACATAATTTCTTCCTGTTCATATATATAAGCACTAAATAGCAAACTGAAACACTCAGACCATGGAATTAAGTAGGCTAATTGAAAATCTTCACCTTCCCCTCATTCCTCCAAGTCCAGTCAGTCCCCCAGTCTCATCCCTAGCTCTGTATCTGACGTTCTGCTGTGGCCTTTCTAGTCTCTCTCTCTCTCTCTCTCTCTCTCTCTCTCTCTCTCTCTCTGCCTCATTTTACCTGGTTTTTACACCCAGTTTTCTACCAGAAGACACACAACCTCTACATGCTCCTAAAAGCCAGAGAGAAAACAGAAAACAAAGATCAAACGACAAAGATAAAACCAGATATCAGCTATCAGCACCACCTAGAATTACAGTCTTCCCAATCCTAGATGCCTACACCACCAATGCCAGCCAGGGCAATATGTCTCCGCTAGAGCCCGTCAACAGCGAAGCACAAGAAGAAAGACCTTCCTTAAGATAGCCTTTACAAATATGATAGAGGTCCTTCCTAAAAGAGAACATTAAGAGAGCCTTTCAAGAAATCTGTGAAACCACAGACTGTGGAGGGAAATGAATCAAACACCTGAAAAATAAAACAGAGTAGATAAAGAGAACCTAAACCGAGGGAATTTCCGAAAGTGGGAAAACAAAACAAAAGGGTAGGGGACTCAAATAGAAACTTCAGAGGCAAACCTGGCTAACAGATTACAACAGATGGAATTAGAGAATCTCAGGCATTGAAGGTATATCATAGAAAGAATAGATACATTGCTCAAAGAAAATGTTAAAGAAGAAAGAAAGAAAGAAAGAAAGAAAGAAAGAAAGAAAGAAAGAAAGAAAGAAACAAGGAAACAAATAGAAAATCCAGTTATGAAACAGCCAATAAATCAAGGATATTGAAAAAATACAAAGAATATTTTCAAAAACAGATAAATTATAGAAGAGAATGTCCTTAACCTACCGAAGAGGCTTTTCAAAGCAAAAGAAGCACACAGAATACCAAATAGACTAGACCAGAAAAGAAAATTCCCTTGGCGTTGTACTAGCCAAAACAGTAAACCTACAGAAGCCAAGAAAGCCTATTAAAAGCTGCAAGGGGAAAAGACGGATCAACCTATAAAGGGTAGACCTAGCGGAACTGCAAAAGCTCTAAAGGCCATAAGAGCCTGGACAAACTCTAAGCTATCATCACAGATGCATGCGGGGCCGGAGAGATGGCTCAGCTCTTCCAAAGGTCATGAGTTCAACTCCCAGCGAACGACCACATGGTGGCTCACAACCACCTATCAGGTGAACCGATTCCCTCTTCTGGCAGATGTAAATGCAGATACAACACTCGTATACATAAAATAAATCAATCTTTTAAAAATTAAAAAAAAAAAAAAAGGTGTCACGGGTGCTAGCAGCCTAGAGTACTAAACTCGATGAGACTCGCAATCGCTAGAGATGGAGAAGATGAAGTGGTCCACGCACACGATCGCTTAAACGCAGAAAGACGACTCGACGAAAAGGAAAGGGAAAAACTTTTGGGTTTAACGTTTCATCTTTCAGGGCCTGGAGAGATGGCTCCTGGAGAGGGAAAAACTTTTGGGTTAACGTTTCATCTTTCAGGGCCTGGAGAGATGGCTCCTGGAGAGCGCTGTCGGCTCCTCCGAACGGACCCCGGTTCAATTCCCAGGACCCACATGGCAGCTCACAAGTGCCTATAACGCCAGTTCCAAGGGATCTGGCACCCTCACACTAACGCACATAAAATACGAATTAAATCAATTAAAAAAGAAAAGAACAAAACAAAACACACAGCCATGCATGTATCAAGGAAACCCTGTGTGAAGAGGAAAAGAAACCCCCCCACCAAAAAAAAAAAAAAAAAAAAAAAAAAAAACAGAAACAAACCCAAACCCCCAAAAAAATCCAGAGCTTCTTTGTTTTTAGTTTTTTTATTATCTTATTGTCCGTTCAATTTAATGTTAAATTATAGTTCTCTGACTCTCTGTCTCTCTCTCTCTTTGTCTGTCTGTCTCTGTGTCTCTCACAGACACACATACACAGAGAAACAGATAGAGAGAAACAGAGAGAGACAGAGAGATTGAGATTGAGAGAGAGAGAGAGAGAGAGAGAGAGAGAGAGAGAGAGGACACGAACACTTTCCAAACATCTGTTTAATAAATATTCACGCATCGATAACCTCGTTAGCTTCCGGAGAGTCGTGAGAACATCTCTTGTTGAAAGCACCGTGAATGCTAAAGAATATGTCCTTTCGTCTTTTCTAAGCGTGTTAACGTTTCTGCGAGAAACGATCAACTCCAAGAAGACACCTAACTTTTCTTTAAGGTGTTTTCACTCACACACACACACACAACACACACACACACACACACACACACACACACACACACACACATCTTTGAACATGTCAGTACACTATTGTACAGCTGCTCCCGAACGCACTTTCCAAACATTTGTTATATTATCACTTATAGAAACCAAAGCACGTGGGATACGGTGGCAATGTTACTCCTGGCCACGGTGGGTGGTTTTTTTCTAGCAATGAATCACGCTGAATGTCGGCAGAAAGCGAAGAGAGCCTTTTAACCAAAGCTCAGTATGCACACAAAACACTTGTTTGGGGTGTCCGGATACCTCAGTGAACTTGTTAGGTGTCTTGCATGGATGAAATCACTCACTCCTGGGTGAAAGCAGAGTGAATACAGCCACGTATCAGGATGAAAAGGAAAGAGAATAACAAAGAGAGCTCCACGCCATTCACTCCTCATGATTCGTTTATTTTATTCATGCACTTACTCGGTTACTTAGTTACTTAGTTTTTTTGAAACAAGGTTTCCCGAGAAAGGATACCATCTGCAAAGCAGGCTTAAAACCCAGGGATCTGCCTGCCTCTGCCTTCAGGGTGCTGGGCCTGCCTAAAGGAATGCACCACCACACCCAGCTTCTCTTCCTTGTATTTCTCTAATTCCAGGAAGACATCTTTTTCTTCTTCTTCTGGTTTATACTCTTTATCGTATATTTAGTTCAATTTACAAAAGACTCTCTCTCTCTCTCTCTCTCTCTCTCTCTCTCTCTCTCTCTCTCTCCTCTGTGGTGCGTGTTTGAGAGAGAGAGAGACAGAGAGAGACAGAGAGAGAGAGAGGGGATCTCTGTGTGTGATGTGTGTCTTTCTTTCCCTTCTCTCCCCCCACCCTTGCTTCACTGCCTAGAATTAAAAAAAAAAAAAAAACAAAGAGCTTGAAAACAAACAACAGCAACAACAAAAGCAGAAGCAGGCCTTATCTTTGTTTCAGGGCCAGACTGGTCTCCAGAACCAGTGGCAGGACAGCCACGCCTGTAACAAAGAAACCCTATCGAGAGAGAGAGAGAGAGAGAGAGAGAGAGAGAGAGAGAGAGAGAGAGAAGCTTGATTTGCTTTTAATTTCTCGTTACCTTGTTTAATCTTAAAATATAGCTAACTCTCTGTCTCTCACAGACAGAGAAAGCAGAAAAGTGCTATATCTAGCTTAGTAGAGAAGAGCGCATGAATGTGTTTTCAAGGTAAGAACAGAAAGTCAAAGCACAGCGTTTCGAACAAAGTCCAGGAAAGTATGTAACAGTGTTTCTGAGCTATGCTGAGAAGAAACAGAAAAGTGATCTATCTATCTATCTATCTGGCATAGTACAGAAGAACACATAAAACGTCTCTCCAAGGTAAGAACGGAAAGGCATAGCACAGCGTGGCGAACTAAGTACAGGAAAATATGGAACCGCGTTTCTGAACTCAGTTGAGAAGAAAACAGAAAAGTGATACGTCTAGAAGGTGAACCGATTCCCTCTTCTGGCAGATATAAATGCAGATACAACACTCGTATACCCAAAGTAAATAAATCTTTAAAAAAAATTAAAAAATAAAAAGACATCACAGGTGCTAGCAGCCTAGAGTACTCAACTCCACGTCAGTCGCTAGAGATGGAGAAGATCAAGGGGTCCACGCACACGGTCCATTACACAGAAAGATGACACGATGAAAAAAGAAAGGGAAAAAATGACTCTTGGGACCACATGGTGGCTCACAAACCATCTATCAGGTGAACCGATTCCCTCTTCTGGCAGATGTAAATGCAGATACAACACTCGTATGCATAAAATAAATCAATCTTTTAAAAATCAAAAAATAAAAAATAAGAAAAGGTATCACTAAACTCGATGAAACTCGCAATCGCTAGACATGGAGAAGATGAAGTGGTCCACGCACGCACACGATCACTTAAACGCAGAAAGACGACCCGACGAAAAGGAAAGGGAAAAACTTTTGGGTTAACGTTTCATCTTTCAGGGCCTGGAGAGATGACTCCGTGCTTAAGAGCACTGTCTGTCGGCTCTTCCGAGCGGACCCGGGTTCAATTCCCAGGACCCACACGGCAGCTCACAAGTTCCAAGGGATCTGACACCTTCACACTAACGCACATAAAATACGACTATATCTCTGTCTCTGTCTCTCTCTGTGTGTGTGTGTGTGTGTGTGTGTGTGTGCGTGCGTGCGTGCGTGCGTGCGTGCGTGCGTGCGTGCGTGGGTGTCTCTGCATTTGTGCTCTGCATTGGTGCTCGGCATTTGGAGGTTCACAAATCGTTCCCTAAGAAGCATGTTTGTCTCTCTGCCTAAGCTTGTTAACGCAGACTCCTAGTCCAGGTAAAGCAGACTGTCCTCACATTCAACCCATCATCTCTGGGAAAATCTGAAAGGATGCAGCCGGGCACGGTGACAGAGCGATGCCGGTCCCGGGAAGGGGGGATGGCGGGTGGATCAGGAGTTCGAGGACCGGGAAGCAGCATGTTAAGAGGTAGAGGGTCAGCGAATGCGAATGTAAATATCTACCAGCAGTGGATGTGCTCGTTGTTAGAACTGCAATCCAAGTATCAGCAATCCAGCAGTTAGCCTGTACAGGCCAAGCAGGCCTGACTCGAGTCTCCAAAGGAGCCCAAGTCCTAGCTAGCAGTTCAAACTGCCCTGAGCAGGGAACCGCGAGCCTGGCTAGGGGTCCACGACCCAGCAGCGGCCACGATGGGGCCTGGGGGGGTGGGGGGGGGGTCGGCGGAGCGGGTGCTTCTTGCCTGCCTGCCTGCCTGCCTGCCTGCCTGCCTGCCTGCCTGCCTGCCTGCCTGCCTGCCTGCCTGCCTGCCTGCCGGGGGCGGTGCGGCTAGCGCCTCAGAGGATGACCAGGGGACAGAGGCCAGGCAGGGTGAGTGAGCTTTGAGCGAGTGGCCAGCGCGGGCAGCGCAACTCGTCCGAGGTCACCTGACTCACACAGCAGCAGCCAGCTTCGGGCCACAGCAGAGCGCACAGCCCGCGCAGCAAGCGCCGGTGGGAAGGAGACAAAAGTAAACTTTAAATTCCAGCACTTGAGAGGCAGAGGCAGGCGAATCTCTTAGTGTGTGTCCAGCCTGACCCATAGTTTTATCCGTATGCTCATGATGAGTTGAAAACAGAAGTTTATAATCTTGCAGGGCTGGGGAGAGAGAGAGGGAAAGAGGGGTATAGTCTAATTTGGCTAAATTCCTAAATTTGCTCAGCTGTTGACCACATGGCATCTTTGAAAACACAAATTAAACACACACACACACACACACACACACACACACACACAGCCATGCTTGTTTCAGAGAAACAGAGAAAAGAAAAAAAAAGCTTCTTTGTTTTTACTTTCTGGTGACATAGTTTTCCCTTCAACTTAATTTTAAAATACAGTTCTCTGATACACTCTCTGTCTCTCTGTCACACTCTCTATCTTTCTGTGTGTACACAGACAGCGTAGTCTAGTATAGAACTGACCTCTTCCGAAATTAAATAAATTAAATGAGTTTATGAATACAAATACATACAAATAAATACACATTTTAAATAAATACAAATTAACTAAAATATAAAAACCACACAGCCATGCATATATCAAAGAAACCCTGTGGAAGAGAAAAAGAAACACCCCCCCACAAAAAAAAAATACAAACAAAACAAAAACCGAAGCTTCTTGTTATCCTATTGTCCATTCAATTTAATCTTAAATTAAACTGCACCTTCCAAACATCCGTTTAGGAAATAGTCATACATCGATAACCTCGTTAGCGTCCGGAGAGTCAAGTCGTAAGAACATCTCTTGTTAAAAGCACCGTGAATGGTACAGAACATGTACTTCTGTCTGCCTAAGCTTGTTAAAGCAGTTGACCGAACGTTGTCTCTGGGAGAAACAATCAACTCCAAGAAGACACCTAACTTTTCTTTAAGGTGTTTTCACACACGCACATCTTTGAACATGTCGGGACACTAATGTACAGCTGCTCCTGAACGCACTGTCCAAACATTTGCTTTATCACTTCTAGAAACAAAAGCACGTGGGATACGGTGGTAATGTTACTTCTGGCCACGCTGGGTGGTTTTCTAGCCATGAAATCATGTCGAATGTTGGCAGAAAGCAAAGAAAGCCTTTTAACCAAAGCTCAGTATGCGCGCGCGCACACACACACCACACTTGTTTATGGTGTCAGGATACATACTAATGTATGTATCATTCCTCAGAATGATAACATGAAAGAGAATAACAAAGAGAACGCCATGACAGTCACTCCTTATGATTTGTTTATTTTATTCATGCACTTACTTAGTTACTTAGTTTTTTTTTTTGTTTTGTTTTGTTTTTAGGTTATGTGAAACAAGGTTTCCCGAGAAAGGATACCATCTGCAAAGCAGGCTTAAAACCCAGGGATCTGCCTGCCTCTGCCTTCAAGGTGCTGGGCCTAAAGGAATGTACCACCACACCCAGCTTGTCTTCCTTGTATTTCTCTAATTCCAGGAATCAGGCTTTTTTTTTTTTTTTTTCTTCTTCTGGTTTATATTCTTTATCATATCTTTAGTTCTCTCTCTCTCTCTCTCTGGTGTGTGTTTGAGAGAGGGGGGGATCTCTGTGTGTGATGTGTGTCTTT
>NC_083361.1:245000-250000 GCF_030254825.1 Meriones unguiculatus
CCTCCCAAGTGCTGGCATCCTGGTTTTGTTTGTTTGTTTGTTTGATTGATTCCTGTACAGTCAGGGGTTTCTCGTCGTAGTAGTCCTAGAACTCCACCATTCTGTTTGGGCTTATTTGAAAGAAAGAGAGAGAGAGAAAGAGAGAGAGAGAGAGAGAGAGAGAGAGAGAGAGAGAGAGGGAGGGAGGGAGGGAGGGAGGGAGGGAGGGAGGGAGGGAGGGAGGGAACGAACTTTTTTTTTTCCACTAAATGTAACTAAATTTTAGTGTAAGCTTAAAATCGAATGGATGACAGATAAGAACACGCCGATCACCGCCCAGCTGTCTGGGAAAATCTGAAAGGATGCAGCCGGGCACGGTGACAGAGCGATGCCTGCCCCGGGAAGGGGGAGGTGCGGGGGGGGGGGTGGATCAGGAGTTCGAGGACGGTCTGGGCTCCGTAGTGAATTATTTTAAAGGCCAAAGAACGGAAGTTGAACCGATGAGATCTAACCGAGAAGCAGCATGTTAAGAGGTAGACGGTCAGCGAATGCGAATGTAAATATCTACGCCATTTCTAACCAGCAGTGGATGTACTCGTTGTTAGAACTGCAATCCAAGTATCAGCAATCCAGCAGCTAGCCTGTACAGGCCAAGCAGGAGCCCAAGTCCTAGGTAGCAGTTCAAACTGCCCTGAGCAGGGAACCACGAGCCTGGCTAGGGGTCCACGACCCAGCAGCGGCCACGATGGGGCTTGGGGGGGGGGGGGTGTCGGGGAAGCGGGTGCTTCTTGCCTGCCTGCCTGCCTGCCTGCCTGCCTGCCTGCCTGCCTGCCTGCCTGCCTGCCTGCCAGGGGCGGTGCGGCTAGCGCCTCAGAGGATGACCAGGGGACAGAGGCCGGGCAGGGTGAGTGAGCTTTGAGCGAGTGGCCAGCGCGGGCAGCGCAACTCGTCCGAGGTCACCTGACTCACACAGCAGCAGCCAGCTTCGGGCCACAGCAGAGCGCACACACAGCCCGCGCAGCAAGCGCCGGCGGGAAGGAGACGGGAGTAACAAAAGTAAACTTTTCCGAACTCCAAATAGTTCCCTAAGATTTTCTACGTCGGAGCCACCGACAAAAAGCACAGTTACCCAGCCTCGCTAGCTAAACAATCTATTGCTAGAGACCAACCATTTCCAGACCAACCATTTCCAGCACAGCACCTAGGGAAGCCACCCAAACCCGAACCAAGCAAACACAAAATTCCAGCACTTGAGAGGCAGAGGCAGGCGAATCTCTTAGTGTGTGTCCAGCCTGGCCCATAGTTTCATCCGTATGCTCATGATGAGTTCAAAGCAGAAGTTTATAATCTTTTTATTTCAATTGTTTTTTGTTTTGTTTTGTTTTGTTTTAGTTTCGGCTCATTTGAGATGGGGTTTCTCTGTGTAAGTTTGGTAGACGCACACGCTGAGAGGGAGAGAAGAAAGAAAGAAAGAAAGAAAGAAAGAAAGAAAGAAAGAGAGAGAGAGAGAGAGAGAGAGAGAGAGAGAGAGAGAGAGAGGAGGGAGGGAGGGAGGGAGGGAGAGAGAGAGAGAGAGAGAGAGAGAGAGAGAGAGAGAGAGAGAGAGAAAGAAAGAAAGAAAGAAAGAAAGAAAGAAAGAAAGAAAGAAAGAAAGAGCTCCTCGCTCAACTAGTAAGAGTGAACTTCAAATTGTTCCGTAAGATTTTCCCTAACCTTGCTAAACAATCTATTGCCAGAGACCAACCATCTTCCAGCAGACAAGGCAGGTGTCAGAGTCAGGGATGACCTGATGATGGCTGCTGCTACTTGGGGCTGCTGGTTGTGGCAAAAAAAAAAAAAAAAAAAAAAAAAAAAAAAAAAAAAAAAAAAAACTCTTTATATAATCTTTATATAATTTAACTCTTAAACTGCCATGGGCCTCTGGTTGTGGAGAGAGCCTCTAAAGCTCTAAAGGAAAAGAGTTAGAGGGAACTGAACCCTGGATTCTCAGATTCAGGGTCAAGAAACGGTGTTGTCAGCCAGGAGACATGGGAGAGAGGGGTGTTTAATCCTGCTCTATGTCTCTATCCCTACTGTATTTACAGGGAGCCCTCTGATTGTCATGGTATCTCTCTCTTTTAAAAATCAGAGTAAAGAGCGAGCGACACTAAACCTCTGTGATGGTTTGTTTCTACAGAGTAAGAGGGGTTTCTGTGTCTGTTTGTTTGTTTTGTTTTAATGTCAAAGTTTTTCTAAAATACAGGTGTCTGTCTCGTATGGGTAGCCATATATTCTTTGTTTCGATATTCAGATGATCTCTCTCATCGTATCCTCCTCCTTGGACTAAACCTAGAAGGAATGCACGTCCTTCGTCATTAATTTGTTTCATCTCCCTTTGGCGCTCGGCATTTGGAGGTTCGAAGAGCTCCCAGCAGTCCATCTTCCCCCGAGCCCCAGGAAGGTTTTGCAAATTGCTGGAATGAAGTCAGAAACTCTTTGAAAAATCATGATCAGTCAGAGATTACAGAACCATCAGAATGTGAAAAACAACAGCACACTCTGTTATAGAGGTACACTTCTTCCACATATTTTTTGAAAAAATCTGCAATAAGGCCAGGCAAGAGAGCAAGGGCCGGGGTGGGCGGGGGGGGGGGGGGAGGAGGGGGGATGGGGGAAGGGGGGGGAGGAGGAGGAGGGGACCTCCAGCTCACTCACTCCTCCCTCAGCTCAGCGGCACACCCATCGTTGCTGTGTTAAACCGGTGGGGCCGCATTCCAGGAATTCTAAAGAACTTTGTTGTTCCTCTCCCAGGGGACAGAAGGGACGACTCTTTTTTTTTTTTTTTTTTTTTTTTTTTACCCCGTTTTGTTTTATTTGGTGGGGACCGCTCTTAGTTGTGTATTAATGAGAGGAAACTGTTCCCTGAATCACTCCCACCCCCCTTTTTTCGGTGCACCGGAGGAGACAGGGTCTCTCTGTGGATTGGTTTCCACTGCCCCAGAACTCAGTCGGTAGACCAGGTCGGCCTTAGAGATCTGCCTGCTTCCGCCTCTCCAGTAGCGCTGTGACTTAAACCATAAACCAACCACCCCACTCAGCTGGATTTCCCTCTCTCTCTCTCTCTCTCTTTAACTTTCATTTTACCCGTGGGTTCACCCAGACCATAATAAAAATACAGGATGGGACCAAAGGCCCAGGCCAGGAAAAAGGAAAAAGGAAAGAAAAGAAGCCAGGCAAGGTGGCACACGACTTTTATGACAGCATAAAAGGAGACAGTTGTAAGTTCGAGGACAGCCTATTTTTTGTTTGTTTGTTTAATAAAATTTTTATTTTTATATTAGTTACAGTTTATTCACTTTGTATCCCAGCTGTAGCCCTCTCCCTCATCCCCTCCCAATCCCATCTCATCAGGGCTGTCTGCATTGCCCTCCTCTGTGGCCTGGCAAGGCTGCTACCCCCAAGTGAGTTCCTGTCAGAGACATTCCCTGTTCCACTCATTAAGAAACCCACTTGGAGAGGGAGAAAAGCAAGCAGGCAGGCAGGCAGGCAGTCAGGCAGGCAGGCAGAAAAATATTTTCTCTCTACACAAGCAATCCGAATCTGCTTTATTAATGAAATGAAGAAAAGTACACAGTACTAACTACCTTTAAAGACCTCTTTCAAATGCCTCTCTGCGTGTGCCTGCTTTTAAATATTTAAGGGGGGGGGGGGGTGAATCCGGGCCATGCAATAAGTCTAGGCCAGATTGGGCCCCAGCTCTGAGAGGGAAAATCGAGAGACAAGCCCCCTATATCTCTGACCCAGAAAAATTATCTCGAAATGACAACCACCAGAGAAGGAAATATCATTTTTCTCCAGCAGATTCTCACTGGTATAATGTTATAATGTAAGCAGGCAGGCCCCGGGCAGATTTTGGGTGGGTGGAGAGGATCAAGGAGGAGTTTGGGGTAATGGGAACACCCACCCCCGACAAATAACACAGCTGAACTTTGCTGACTCTGTTTTCCTGCCTATCCAACCACTCACTCCCAGCTGGACAAAGGGGAGCCGCCTATATGGTTATGAGACGCCATCCTCCATACTAGGTAGATTTTCCAGCAGAGCTAGTAGTCTCAGGAGGCTCCTGCCAGTCAGTCAGTCAGTCAGTCAGTCAGTCAGTCAGTCTTCTTGGAAACCCCAGGCAATTCTTGCAATTTACAGTTTCATCAGTCCCTGGGGTGTGCTTATTTAAAACCAGAAAATCAAAGATAAGATGAGAAAGGTGTGTGTGTGTGTGTGTGTGTGTGTGTGTGTGTGTGTGTGTGCACGCGCGCGCGTGCGTGTGTGTGTGTTGGGTGTTGGAGACCATAATTTCAGCTTTATTTTTTTTTTATTTTATTTATTTTTATCTATCTCCCCACCCCCACCCCCCAGATGAGGACCAAACAACCCAGGCAGGACCTTCCTTTCGCTTGCTAAGCAGGCGATCTACCTACCACTGAGGGAAATCCCCAACCCCAAATAATTTATTTATTTATACTTTTATTTTATGTGTCCGATCACCTAGATAGAACTGAAGTTACAGACGAGCTGCCGCGTGGGTTCTGGAAATTGAACCTGAGTCCTTTGGAAGAGTACCCAGTGCTATTAACCACTGAGCCATTCCCTCCAGTTCCTCCGGTCAAGCTTTCCCTAGAAATTAAATATCGGTTGAATATGTCGAACCGAACCGGAGCCGGGCGTGGTGGTGCACGCCTGCCTGAGAGGCAGAGGCAGTTTGGAGGCCCTGTCTCTCCACTGGGAAAGAAGACTCCGCTCCCTCCCCATCTGCCCTGCCGATCCTCCCCTCCCACCCCCACCCCGTCCCCCACCCCGCCGATCGATCGATCGATCGATCGATCGATCGATCGACCCCCTTCCCCGCAGCCCGCCCCAAATCTCAAGGAGGGAAACTGTGAATGAAGGCAGATCCTTTAGCTGTGAAGAGTCACCCTCAGATTTGTTCAGGGAGAAGTGGATACTAACCATTATCCAGCCTGCAAACCCAGAGGGGGAGAAAAATG
>NC_083361.1:262500-275000 GCF_030254825.1 Meriones unguiculatus
GAGAGACCACCACGGCAGAGGAGGGCCGCCGAGACCTCGGGGAGAGGAGGAAACATCGACCGGAGCCCCCGCCGCTACAGGGCGACGGGGCCGGAAGAGCCCCCAGACGCACCTCGGCCGGCGGACCCACCAAAGACGGGTAACTGCAGCCGCAAGCCCCTTCTCCCCTCGCGGGGGGCCGGACGCACGCGGGAGACCTCCCCCGGCGCCACACAACGTCCACACGCAGAACGCGGCCGCAGCCGCGGGGCCGGGACCGCCCTCCAACTGCTCCACCCGCACACGCCGAGCGGCCTCTCCCGGACCGCGCCGAACGCCCGAGGCGCGACCGCGCGTGCACGGGGCGACCCTCCCCCCGAGGGGGGCACGGGTCCCGGCCAGCACGGCCGCGGGGGTCGGCCCGGACACGAGGGAGCCGGCAGCGGCGGGCGGGGAGGGGGAACGACACGGCAAGGACGAGATGCCGGCGACGGCGGGGGCGACGACGGGAACGGGCCCCCTCACCCGAGCACGCACCGAGAGAGAGGCCGCCCCCGCCCTGGCGGCGACCGGCCGAACACCGGGGGGCGAAAACGGACGGGAATCACACCGCTCACACTCCGGGAGCGGTCCCGCCACACCCGCGGCGCCGAACCGAGTCGACCCCAGAAACGACGACGGCCCCCCCCAACGGGGAGCCCCGGGGAGACGCAACGCGAGAGGCTGCCGAACGCCGACGCCACCGCCGCCGAGGGCCCCTCGAGCGGGAACGGGACCCCCCCGACGTCCGACGACGAGCCGGACGCGGCCGACCGCCGTCTCCAAAAGGCCGCCCCCGAGAGAGAGATCGATACACCGCCGAGACCCGGACGACCCCGGATC
Source organism: Meriones unguiculatus (assembly GCF_030254825.1). Classification (NCBI taxonomy): domain Eukaryota; kingdom Metazoa; phylum Chordata; class Mammalia; order Rodentia; family Muridae; genus Meriones; species Meriones unguiculatus. The sequence continues at coordinate 263,362 of NC_083361.1, forward strand.
CCCCGGAGGGGGGAAAGGTCACCCGCGCTCCCCCAACCGTGGGAACGCTGCCGAGGAGGGGGGGCGAGCGGGACGACGCCCCGCCACACGAACAGACCACAACGCACGCACCACGCGCGGCAACGTCCAAGTCGCGGGAACGGCAAAGACGGGGACGCGCACGGGAGGGCCGCACGCGGCGGGCGGCCACGGGGTGGGGGCAGGGGAACAGGGACGGGTGGGACCGGGAGCCCACCACCGCCCTTCCGCTACCCGTCCCGCGGCGCCCCACGGGGATGGGATGGGGCAGACCGCGCGCGCGCGGGGGTGCACACGCGGCCCTTCCACCACCGCTACCGCCAACCTCCGCCACGAGAACCCAACACTCCGCGACACCGGCATGACGCCGAGCTCTTGCCCCGCGTGATCCCTCCCCGGACTCGGAGCGAGGAGGCGCGGGCCGCGGTAGGCGAGAGAACAAAGCCCCCGGAAGAAGCGGGAGGCCAGGCCGAAGCTACGCGCACAGAAAGGCGGTCAGGGCGGGCAGCCGGCCGGAGGCCATTCGGGAGAAGCCCCACCGGAACACAGCACACGCCCTTTCTTCTCCCCGGATAGCTAGAGAAGGAACGCTTTCTCACCGAGGGCGGGGCATACCCAACCCGACCAAGCACCCCCGGCCGCGGCCAGCCGGAGAAACGACGTGCGTGCGGGCGTGACGCTCACGCAACTCGACCTCCGTCGAGCAACGGGGGGAAGACACGCACGCGGGGGGTCTGCGTTATGGCCCGCCTCCCGGGACACGCCGAGGGCACACGGCACGCAACGACGCGGTGGACGCTCACCCGACGAGGGGCCCCCCCTCTCGGAAACGGGCACCCCAAGGAGCCTCTCACCGGCCTTTGGGTCATTACACTCGACCCCCCCTCCTCCTTCTCCTCTACCGTGTCTCCCGCACCAGCGGAGCGGGCACGGACCCACAAGAGGGACGGCAAACAACGGGAACAAGCCACGCACGCCGCAAGCAAGCAAAGCCGAGCACAGGAGGCGCCAGAGGGAACGGGAAACGCCACCGCCGCTCAGAAGCGGGCACCTCGAAGTCCTGGGACGCTCCAGGGGCACCGCGAGGATCGCAAAGAACGAGGCGCGCGCACACCGACCGGGAGCGGCACGCGACGCCGCAGATGAGCCACCCTCCCCCGGCCCGGGGAAGGGGGCTCAAGGGGCCACACGGGCAAAACGAACCCACACGGAGCCCCACGCACTGCAGCAACGAGTGCGCGGGCACGGGGCTCAGGCCGGGCAACCGCACCCTTGCCTTCCACACACCACCACGGGCGGGTGGGGAGGAGAGACGAAGGGCCCGCTGGCAGAACGAGAGGAGCGGGCGCCATTCACAATGAATGGCCATTCGCCATGAATGTCCGTCCCTCGCCTGGCGCGGCTTAGGCCCCGGCCCGAAGACGGCACGAGAGAACCACATCGATCAACCAGGAACGAGAGAGGGGTTGGAAACAAAGCGAAGCCGCCTTCGGGAAGGCAACGACCGAGGATCACACACGGGCAAAGCCAACAAGCGAGCGTACGTACGGGGGAAGAGCACACCAGAGGTGGCCGGGGAAGCTGCCACCAAAAAAAAAAAAAAAAAAAAAAAGTGCACTCGGGAGGCACAGTGGCAGAGGAGACCGGGCCACAAACCAGCAGCACAGCCCACAGAGACTCGGGAACCCAGCGGGCAGATTTGGCAGAGGAAGAAAAAAAAAAAAAAAAAAAAAAAAATTAAAAAAAAAAAAAAAAAAGTGCACTCGTGAGGCACAGTGGCAGTGGGGAACGGGCCACCAATCGACATAGCCCACAAGAGATTCGGGAACTCTGCAGGGAGAGAAAAAAAAAAAAAAAAAAAAAAAAAAAAAAAAGCACCGAGGGGGGCCACACAAAAGCCATCAGTCCCCCCCTGGCCCACAGGCCCAGCCACTCCAAACGGTAAAGGGCGACGACAACCACGACAGCGGGAAAAGCCTGACACGCAAACACAGCAAACGGCAGCCAGTGACGAGTCGCCCAGGCGGCCTCAGGAAACTGCAATGCCCCAGAGAGCAAGAGACAAAACAACCCAGCAGCCTTGGGGGAAGACAGCAACCCGAGAAGGCCATCGTCCTTTACAAGAGTATGACCAAAGGACAGCGTGTCAGCATATATCTCCAGGTACAAGATGGACAGATCACAAAGACATAAGTCATGAGCCAAAGAGACGGGGAGTAAGTCACGAACCAAAGGGAATTCCTGGAGGTCATGCCCGTTGAAATGTCCCCAAAATGTCCCCATAAACAAGAGAACCGGACCTCAAAGGAACAACTGGTCGACCTCATAAACTTGAGAGCGAGAGGAACATGACTGAAAGACAAGCACCCAGCAAGGGACCTACAGGACGCCGGGAACGCAGCGCTCGTAGAGTAAAGGAGGCGGGGGGGGGGGGGGGGGAGGGGCTCCGAGGCTCCGCGGATTCGGAGTCGGGACGGGGACAGTCGTCCAGTTAGGCCGGAGACACAGCATCCTCTCGGGCACGGGGTCCAGAGTCCCTCCGCTGGGGACGGAGGACTCTTGGAGAGAAGGCGGAAGGGGGGGGGGGGGACTCCGAGGCTCCGCGGAGTCAAGAGTCGGGTCGGGGACAGTCGTCCAGTTAGGCCGGAGACACAGCATCCTCTCGGGCACGGGGTCCAGAGTCCCTCCGCTGGGGACGGAGGACTCTTGGAGAGAAGGCGGAAGGTGGGGGGGGACTCCGAGGCTCCGCGGAGTCAAGAGTCGGGCCGGGGACAGTCGTCCAGTTAGGCCGGAGACACAGCATCCTCTCGGGCACGGGGTCCAGAGTCCCTCCGCTGGGGACGGAGGACTCTTGGAGAGAAGGCGGAAGGGGGGGGGGGGACTCCGAGGCTCCGCGGAGTCAGAGTCGGGCCGGGGACAGTCGTCCAGTTAGGCCGGAGACACAGCATCCTCTCGCTCCTGGGATCCAGAGGCCGGCCGCCAGGCTCTCCAATTCAAAAACGAGCCTGGGTCGCCCCGGAGGCGACAGCTATAAGCCTTCTGGTCGACCTGCCTAAGCCTCCCTCCCCACATACTCGCTTTGGGACACCACTGTCACCTGTCACCTCCGCCAGTACTCTCCGGGTCCAACACTGTATACTCAGAGCGTTCTGAAACACGACACAACCCCCGGGACGCAGCCGCCTGCTCGCCGGGGCTCTCGTCACCCTGTCTGGCTCGTAGCAGGCAATCTGCTGTCCTTGTCATCCACCGGGAACCGGGCGCGTTACAGAAAATTGTCACCGCTAGGTGTCACCCGACCACCATCTCGATCGTCCAAGGCAGCAGCAACACACTCACAGATCGCTCACTAGCCGCACAGCCAGCACTCCGGGGCTCCGGTGGGGTCCTGCCTAGCTCTGGCGGACACGCAAGCACAGCAGAAGCACAGCAGAGCAGCTGTACCCACCACCAGAGTGACACAAACGGTGGCCGTTGTCCCGCCCGAACAAAGCAAACGCGGGCTGTTCTCCTCGGGCGGATCCCTCAGGCAGCCAAAACGAAAGTAGGACGGGAAGCTGTGCAAACAAGGCGAAATCTTACGCTCGGTCTCTAAGTGGGGGGGGGGGGGGGGGGGGGGGGGGGAGGGGTTTCCAGTAAAAGCGGCAAGTCTGTGACTGGCACAATTAGGGGAAGGTGACATCCCACCTCGATGTGGGGGAGGTAAGAAGAGGCGGCCTCAGTTCCATGCCAGTTAGGCCTCCTTTTACAAAACAAACACACCAAACCAAACCGCCTCGCCGCCGCTTGTGGCCGCCACCACCGCCACAAGCTTCCCCCCCCCCCCCCACCTCCGTTGTTCATTCTCGGACTAAATACACAGTTAGAGCTGATTAAAATAGTAGTGGAGTAATTAAAATTTCCGTTTTTGTTTTTTTGTTTTGTTTTGTTTTATCTCCAGGACTTCGCTTTATATTTTGCTTGGTTTTACACGTTCGCACGTTTGTCAGGGGAAAAAAAAAAATTAATAAAGAAAAAATAAAAAGTAACTACTTCAGAGGAAGGTCTCTTTTTGTCCAGGATGACTATTACTTGCGATGTTGCCGGAGATGTTCTTCGGATCCTTCTCTTTCCAGCTCCCGGGTGCTGGGATCACAGGCATGGCCAGCACCCCCACGTTTGTTTATGTGGTACCGAAAGGATGGTGCCCAGGGGCCTTTGAAGCACCCTAGGCCAGGGCTTCCCTTTCCCCTCATGTGTCCAGATCGCTGAGGCTTGCTGGCTACCAGATAAAATTAAACCAAATCTAATGTGATTCCAATCACGTAACAATGTGACTAAGCAAGCCCCGTTAAGATTAAACCGGATTATCGGGCTCAAGTCTCCCAAGTCCCGGGTAGAGTTGAACTACCCTGAGCGGGGAACCACGTAATCTCCTGTTTCACGATTGTCCACGAAGACGGCAGCCGTCACGGATCCTGACCTCCGCCACTATGGCGGCAGCCATGTGCCATACTCTCCAAGGCCCATTTTCGTTCTAGGTTGACTAGCCTGCCCACCCACGGGACCAGGATCTGGACCGAATATGCGCGTGCGTGCAACTCCTAATCTACACAGTACCCTTAGTGCAAGAAAAGAAAAACAACTCCCTGTCTTTAAAAAGAATAAAAGAAAAACAGGAAAGGGGGAAAAAAAAAAAAGACGAAAGGCCCAGCCCGGTCTCCAGTGTGAGTTCACCAGGACTACACAGAGAAGGCCTTGACTGCACAGAAAACACACACACCACACAAAAACAAACAAACAAACCAACAAAACTGAATTCCAGCACTTGGGAGGCAGAGCGGGAACTAGGCCATAGGTCACCGATTCCAAAACTAAGACTATGGAGTCCTCCCCCGCCCAAGGATTCGCCTGGAGAAAGCCCAGTAATATTTAACCATCACCCCTAGCAACGGCTACTCAGCGAATAACCTGGGACTTAACCCAGGTGTTCTTTACAAGAGGATGAGTAAAACAATTACGGTTTTGCCTGGGCGCCCCCCCCCCCCCCCCACAAACATTTTCCCCGGGACACCCGATGATGCCTAAGTAAGTACCAATCAATCCTAAAATTTTCCCACACCTTGCTGTAATACTAAACAGAAACCCTCCTCCCCTTGAGCTCGGGGCTCTACTCTCAACTGCTGCATCGGTGAGTGTGAGGGGCGCCCCCCCCCCAGCTCCAGCTGGTCATTAAAAAGACCCTACTTCGCCTGCGTCGTCGGAATCGGCTCCTCGGTGGTCTTTGGGGTGGGTCGTCGAGACAATACGAGATGTGACCTCGACCAGTCTGTTGCCTCTAGTAAGCTGGAGGGCATATCAGAAAAGAAAATTCCTAAAAACAATCATTCTTACAGTCTCCATTTAAGGAGACTATGTTTCTCCTTTATCTTTCTATTTTTTTTAATAATTTATTTAATTTTTATTTTATGTGCATTAGGGTGAGGGTGTCAGATGCCGTGGAACTGGCATTACAGACAGTTGTGAGCTGCCATGTGGGTGCTGGGAATTGAACCTGGATCCTGTGGAAGAGCAGGCAGTGCTCTTAACCACTGGGCCATCGCTCCAGCCCCCTGCTTTATCTTTCATTAACATATATATATATATACATATGTGTGTGTGTGTGTGTGTGTGTGTGTGTGTGTGTGTGTGTAAAACAAGTCTTGCTTTGCTCCAGTCACGCCTTGTTAATACTACTACAGAAGACCAAAATAATACATAATTTCTTCCTGTTCATATATATAAGCACTAAATAGCAAACTGAAACACTCAGACCATGGAATTAAGTAGGCTAATTGAAAATCTTCACCTTCCCCTCATTCCTCCAAGTCCAGTCAGTCCCCCAGTCTCATCCCTAGCTCTGTATCTGACGTTCTGCTGTGGCCTTTCTAGTCTCTCTCTCTCTCTCTCTCTCTCTCTCTCTCTCTCTCTCTCTCTGCCTCATTTTACCTGGTTTTTACACCCAGTTTTCTACCAGAAGACACACAACCTCTACATGCTCCTAAAAGCCAGAGAGAAAACAGAAAACAAAGATCAAACGACAAAGATAAAACCAGATATCAGCTATCAGCACCACCTAGAATTACAGTCTTCCCAATCCTAGATGCCTACACCACCAATGCCAGCCAGGGCAATATGTCTCCGCTAGAGCCCGTCAACAGCGAAGCACAAGAAGAAAGACCTTCCTTAAGATAGCCTTTACAAATATGATAGAGGTCCTTCCTAAAAGAGAACATTAAGAGAGCCTTTCAAGAAATCTGTGAAACCACAGACTGTGGAGGGAAATGAATCAAACACCTGAAAAATAAAACAGAGTAGATAAAGAGAACCTAAACCGAGGGAATTTCCGAAAGTGGGAAAACAAAACAAAAGGGTAGGGGACTCAAATAGAAACTTCAGAGGCAAACCTGGCTAACAGATTACAACAGATGGAATTAGAGAATCTCAGGCATTGAAGGTATATCATAGAAAGAATAGATACATTGCTCAAAGAAAATGTTAAAGAAGAAAGAAAGAAAGAAAGAAAGAAAGAAAGAAAGAAAGAAAGAAAGAAAGAAACAAGGAAACAAATAGAAAATCCAGTTATGAAACAGCCAATAAATCAAGGATATTGAAAAAATACAAAGAATATTTTCAAAAACAGATAAATTATAGAAGAGAATGTCCTTAACCTACCGAAGAGGCTTTTCAAAGCAAAAGAAGCACACAGAATACCAAATAGACTAGACCAGAAAAGAAAATTCCCTTGGCGTTGTACTAGCCAAAACAGTAAACCTACAGAAGCCAAGAAAGCCTATTAAAAGCTGCAAGGGGAAAAGACGGATCAACCTATAAAGGGTAGACCTAGCGGAACTGCAAAAGCTCTAAAGGCCATAAGAGCCTGGACAAACTCTAAGCTATCATCACAGATGCATGCGGGGCCGGAGAGATGGCTCAGCTCTTCCAAAGGTCATGAGTTCAACTCCCAGCGAACGACCACATGGTGGCTCACAACCACCTATCAGGTGAACCGATTCCCTCTTCTGGCAGATGTAAATGCAGATACAACACTCGTATACATAAAATAAATCAATCTTTTAAAAATTAAAAAAAAAAAAAAAGGTGTCACGGGTGCTAGCAGCCTAGAGTACTAAACTCGATGAGACTCGCAATCGCTAGAGATGGAGAAGATGAAGTGGTCCACGCACACGATCGCTTAAACGCAGAAAGACGACTCGACGAAAAGGAAAGGGAAAAACTTTTGGGTTTAACGTTTCATCTTTCAGGGCCTGGAGAGATGGCTCCTGGAGAGGGAAAAACTTTTGGGTTAACGTTTCATCTTTCAGGGCCTGGAGAGATGGCTCCTGGAGAGCGCTGTCGGCTCCTCCGAACGGACCCCGGTTCAATTCCCAGGACCACATGGCAGCTCACAAGTGCCTATAACGCCAGTTCCAAGGGATCTGGCACCCTCACACTAACGCACATAAAATACGAATTAAATCAATTAAAAAAGAAAAGAACAAAACAAAACACACAGCCATGCATGTATCAAGGAAACCCTGTGTGAAGAGGAAAAGAAACCCCCCCACCAAAAAAAAAAAAAAAAAAAAAAAAAAAAAACAGAAACAAACCCAAACCCCCAAAAAAATCCAGAGCTTCTTTGTTTTTAGTTTTTTTATTATCTTATTGTCCGTTCAATTTAATGTTAAATTATAGTTCTCTGACTCTCTGTCTCTCTCTCTCTTTGTCTGTCTGTCTCTGTGTCTCTCACAGACACACATACACAGAGAAACAGATAGAGAGAAACAGAGAGAGACAGAGAGATTGAGATTGAGAGAGAGAGAGAGAGAGAGAGAGAGAGAGAGAGAGAGGACACGAACACTTTCCAAACATCTGTTTAATAAATATTCACGCATCGATAACCTCGTTAGCTTCCGGAGAGTCGTGAGAACATCTCTTGTTGAAAGCACCGTGAACGCTAAAGAATATGTCCTTTCGTCTTTTCTAAGCGTGTTAACGTTTCTGCGAGAAACGATCAACTCCAAGAAGACACCTAACTTTTCTTTAAGGTGTTTTCACTCACACACACACACACAAACACACACACACACACACACACACACACACACACACACACACATCTTTGAACATGTCAGTACACTATTGTACAGCTGCTCCCGAACGCACTTTCCAAACATTTGTTATATTATCACTTATAGAAACCAAAGCACGTGGGATACGGTGGCAATGTTACTCCTGGCCACGGTGGGTGGTTTTTTTCTAGCAATGAATCACGCTGAATGTCGGCAGAAAGCGAAGAGAGCCTTTTAACCAAAGCTCAGTATGCACACAAAACACTTGTTTGGGGTGTCCGGATACCTCAGTGAACTTGTTAGGTGTCTTGCATGGATGAAATCACTCACTCCTGGGTGAAAGCAGAGTGAATACAGCCACGTATCAGGATGAAAAGGAAAGAGAATAACAAAGAGAGCTCCACGCCATTCACTCCTCATGATTCGTTTATTTTATTCATGCACTTACTCGGTTACTTAGTTACTTAGTTTTTTTGAAACAAGGTTTCCCGAGAAAGGATACCATCTGCAAAGCAGGCTTAAAACCCAGGGATCTGCCTGCCTCTGCCTTCAGGGTGCTGGGCCTGCCTAAAGGAATGCACCACCACACCCAGCTTCTCTTCCTTGTATTTCTCTAATTCCAGGAAGACATCTTTTTCTTCTTCTTCTGGTTTATACTCTTTATCGTATATTTAGTTCAATTTACAAAAGACTCTCTCTCTCTCTCTCTCTCTCTCTCTCTCTCTCTCTCTCTCTCTCTCCTCTGTGGTGCGTGTTTGAGAGAGAGAGAGACAGAGAGAGACAGAGAGAGAGAGAGGGGATCTCTGTGTGTGATGTGTGTCTTTCTTTCCCTTCTCTCCCCCCACCCTTGCTTCACTGCCTAGAATTAAAAAAAAAAAAAAAACAAAGAGCTTGAAAACAAACAACAGCAACAACAAAAGCAGAAGCAGGCCTTATCTTTGTTTCAGGGCCAGACTGGTCTCCAGAACCAGTGGCAGGACAGCCACGCCTGTAACAAAGAAACCCTATCGAGAGAGAGAGAGAGAGAGAGAGAGAGAGAGAGAGAGAGAGAGAGAGAGAAGCTTGATTTGCTTTTAATTTCTCGTTACCTTGTTTAATCTTAAAATATAGCTAACTCTCTGTCTCTCACAGACAGAGAAAGCAGAAAAGTGCTATATCTAGCTTAGTAGAGAAGAGCGCATGAATGTGTTTTCAAGGTAAGAACAGAAAGTCAAAGCACAGCGTTTCGAACAAAGTCCAGGAAAGTATGTAACAGTGTTTCTGAGCTATGCTGAGAAGAAACAGAAAAGTGATCTATCTATCTATCTATCTGGCATAGTACAGAAGAACACATAAAACGTCTCTCCAAGGTAAGAACGGAAAGGCATAGCACAGCGTGGCGAACTAAGTACAGGAAAATATGGAACCGCGTTTCTGAACTCAGTTGAGAAGAAAACAGAAAAGTGATACGTCTAGAAGGTGAACCGATTCCCTCTTCTGGCAGATATAAATGCAGATACAACACTCGTATACCCAAAGTAAATAAATCTTTAAAAAAAATTAAAAAATAAAAAGACATCACAGGTGCTAGCAGCCTAGAGTACTCAACTCCACGTCAGTCGCTAGAGATGGAGAAGATCAAGGGGTCCACGCACACGGTCCATTACACAGAAAGATGACACGATGAAAAAAGAAAGGGAAAAAATGACTCTTGGGACCACATGGTGGCTCACAAACCATCTATCAGGTGAACCGATTCCCTCTTCTGGCAGATGTAAATGCAGATACAACACTCGTATGCATAAAATAAATCAATCTTTTAAAAATCAAAAAATAAAAAATAAGAAAAGGTATCACTAAACTCGATGAAACTCGCAATCGCTAGACATGGAGAAGATGAAGTGGTCCACGCACGCACACGATCACTTAAACGCAGAAAGACGACCCGACGAAAAGGAAAGGGAAAAACTTTTGGGTTAACGTTTCATCTTTCAGGGCCTGGAGAGATGACTCCGTGCTTAAGAGCACTGTCTGTCGGCTCTTCCGAGCGGACCCGGGTTCAATTCCCAGGACCCACACGGCAGCTCACAAGTTCCAAGGGATCTGACACCTTCACACTAACGCACATAAAATACGACTATATCTCTGTCTCTGTCTCTCTCTGTGTGTGTGTGTGTGTGTGTGTGTGTGTGTGCGTGCGTGCGTGCGTGCGTGCGTGCGTGCGTGCGTGCGTGGGTGTCTCTGCATTTGTGCTCTGCATTGGTGCTCGGCATTTGGAGGTTCACAAATCGTTCCCTAAGAAGCATGTTTGTCTCTCTGCCTAAGCTTGTTAACGCAGACTCCTAGTCCAGGTAAAGCAGACTGTCCTCACATTCAACCCATCATCTCTGGGAAAATCTGAAAGGATGCAGCCGGGCACGGTGACAGAGCGATGCCGGTCCCGGGAAGGGGGGATGGCGGGTGGATCAGGAGTTCGAGGACCGGGAAGCAGCATGTTAAGAGGTAGAGGGTCAGCGAATGCGAATGTAAATATCTACCAGCAGTGGATGTGCTCGTTGTTAGAACTGCAATCCAAGTATCAGCAATCCAGCAGTTAGCCTGTACAGGCCAAGCAGGCCTGACTCGAGTCTCCAAAGGAGCCCAAGTCCTAGCTAGCAGTTCAAACTGCCCTGAGCAGGGAACCGCGAGCCTGGCTAGGGGTCCACGACCCAGCAGCGGCCACGATGGGGCCTGGGGGGGTGGGGGGGGGGTCGGCGGAGCGGGTGCTTCTTGCCTGCCTGCCTGCCTGCCTGCCTGCCTGCCTGCCTGCCTGCCTGCCTGCCTGCCTGCCTGCCTGCCTGCCTGCCGGGGGCGGTGCGGCTAGCGCCTCAGAGGATGACCAGGGGACAGAGGCCAGGCAGGGTGAGTGAGCTTTGAGCGAGTGGCCAGCGCGGGCAGCGCAACTCGTCCGAGGTCACCTGACTCACACAGCAGCAGCCAGCTTCGGGCCACAGCAGAGCGCACAGCCCGCGCAGCAAGCGCCGGTGGGAAGGAGACAAAAGTAAACTTTAAATTCCAGCACTTGAGAGGCAGAGGCAGGCGAATCTCTTAGTGTGTGTCCAGCCTGACCCATAGTTTTATCCGTATGCTCATGATGAGTTGAAAACAGAAGTTTATAATCTTGCAGGGCTGGGGAGAGAGAGAGGGAAAGAGGGGTATAGTCTAATTTGGCTAAATTCCTAAATTTGCTCAGCTGTTGACCACATGGCATCTTTGAAAACACAAATTAAACACACACACACACACACACACACACACACACACACAGCCATGCTTGTTTCAGAGAAACAGAGAAAAGAAAAAAAAAGCTTCTTTGTTTTTACTTTCTGGTGACATAGTTTTCCCTTCAACTTAATTTTAAAATACAGTTCTCTGATACACTCTCTGTCTCTCTGTCACACTCTCTATCTTTCTGTGTGTACACAGACAGCGTAGTCTAGTATAGAACTGACCTCTTCCGAAATTTTAAATAAATTAAATGAGTTTATGAATACAAATACATACAAATAAATA